>NW_006408820.1:1255482-1257660 GCF_000296735.1 Chrysochloris asiatica
TCATAAGGTTTTCAGTGAGTAAATATTGGGAAGTGGTTCATCACTCTTTCTTCCTAGTCTGTCTTTGTCTGGAAGCTCACCTGAAACCTGTCTACCATGGATGACCCTGCTGGTATTTAAAATACCTGTGGCATAGCTTCCAGAATCACAGCAACTCACAGGCCACCACAGTACGATAAACTGACAGATGAGTGGTGGTGTGTAAAGATTTACAGCCTCGGAAAACCTGTACAGTGTGGCTATGAGTCAGAACCTACTCCAGTGCCCACCACCATCATAATCCCATTTGGGAATGGGTTTTCTTTGTTATGTTAATGAGTTGGTGCTAGTGAAAGGTGTGTCTTGAGTCAGCCTCTTGAGATATAAAAGGAGCAGATTAAGTACAGAAGAAAAGCATAGGTGGGAGAAGACAGATGCCGTGCCACATGAAAACTACCAAGGACCCAAAGAGAAGCTGAAGAGACAAAGACCTTTCCCCAAAACTGAGAGAGAAAGACTTCCTCTAAAACTAGTGCTTTGAATTTGGACTTCTAACCTCCTGAACTGTGAGAGAATAAATTTGTTTATTAAAACCACTTACATTTCTGTTACAGCAGTCCTAGATAACAAAGATAGTGGCCTTACACATCTATTTACATCTGTAGAAGACCTAGTCCTTAAAGAACCATAGGCAAATAGTGTAGTGACTGTGGGATTCCCTGGTGCCCAATGGTTGGCCCATTACTAGTGGGCTCAGGGGGTAGTAGTGGTGCATCTGCCCTCTAATGAACAAGGCTCAGGAGCCAGCCTCTGGGCACAGATGTTTGTACCTGAGAGCTCAGGAAAATAGATTCTCTGGAATAAAGATATTAAATGTGTTTCAAGTTGGGAGCCCTTCTTCTAAAGGAAAATGTTAAATGTTGCTAAATAGTAGAGAAAGCTAGCAAGACTTCTTTGCATCAGACTCACATTTGATCCTGGACCACTTTTATTTGCCTCAATGACCCTATCAAGTCTTTGTTGCTATTGGTAGCTGTCAATGATCAACCTTATGTACAATAGAATGAGATGTTGCTGTGCCCTGTGTCATCCTCACTATTACCAGCACATTCAAGTCCATCATTGTGGCTACTGTACCGTTCTGTTCCCCCACGGGTCTCCTACGGCCTTCTTGGCCCTGTTCTTCACCAAACATGACGTCCTCCTCTAGTAGTTGATGCCTCCCGATGCCATGCTCTGTTATGATTCATAAGGTTTTCATTGTCTACTCTTCAGAAGTCGATTGCCCCATCTTTCTTCCTAATTTGTCTTTGTCTGAAAGATCCTTTGAAACCTGTCCACCACAGGTGACCCTGCATCCTAGCAACAAACAAGCCAGTATGTATGGCAAACTGACAGATGGGTGGCAGTAAAATGGTGTGGTGCTGTGGGCTAATGCATCAGACTGCATAGTCATTTGAACTGCAAGGTCAGTGGTTCCAGCTTGCCAGCTGCTCCTTGGAAACCCTATACAGGGTCGCTATGGGTCAGTATCGACTCCAATGCACTTAACAACAACAACAACAACAACAACAAAAATATAGTCCTTCAGTGGGTTCCTGTTTCTTTCCAGAAGGAAGAAAATCTCTTTTCCTGCACAAGCACCTTATATCCAGGGTAGAAGCCACCCCACAATGGTGTCTACAGTACAAGGGGGGCTTGTGTTGGAAAGAAGAAGAGGTTTAAGCCATTGTCTTGCTCTCCCGTAAGTTCTCCCTCTTGTTGCTCTTAGACACAGTTATAACATGCAGAGAAGGCAGGGTAGTAAGTGGCAACTAGAAGCAGGTAGGCCTTCAAGTCCTTCCTCCTCACTTCCATTCTCCTTGTTGGCAGACAGTGAGCACTTCTTAGCTGGTGTTGACCTCCACTGTGTGGGTGGGCCAGCTGCAATGTGCTGTGGGAACCCTGAGGATGTGCAGGGCTTTGGTAGAGTGTGGAAGCTCTCTTCTTGTCTCTGGTTCTATCTTTCCCCACTGTGGTAGGAACCCTGAGGATGTGCAGGGCTTTGGTGGAGTGTGAAAAGTCTTTTCTTGTCTCTGGTTCTGCCTTTCCCCACTGTGGTAGGAACCCTGAGGATGAGCAGGGCTTTGGTGGAGTGTGAAAGCTCTCTTCTTGTCTCTGGTTCTGCCTTTCCCCACTGTGGTAGGAACCCTGAGGATG
>NW_006408820.1:1257800-1261571 GCF_000296735.1 Chrysochloris asiatica
CTATCTTTCCCCACTGGTAGGAACCCTGAGGATGTGCAGGGCTTTGGTGGAGTGTGAAAGCTCTCTTCTTGTCTCTGGTTCTGCCTTTCCCCACTCCGGTAGAAGGCTGGCTTCCACAGCTGGCAGCCAGGCCACCCATCTCAGGGCCAGTGCAAGCTGGATGCTGAATATGCAATCTCTAAGTGCTCTGGGCTCCTTTTAGAAGGAGGACATTATCTTTGATATTATTATATAATAATGAGAAAATGTCCCTGTGTTCTGTGGCTTTCTGGCTGAGCACACTGTGCTCTGGGAGGAAATATGGTTACAGGAAGTATGCTTTTCTTTATCTTCTCTCCAGAATATCAGAGTTGACAGCACAGAGGCACAGGGAGGCTGCCTGTGGTCATTCTGGTTATTTCTAAATCACTCACTTGCTCCCTCTGCCCATACACCTCTCTCATTAACTACTCTGTCTCCTGCCCATGGGCCCTTCCCCCACCTGCCCTCTTACCTGTCTACCAAGTTCCATTAATTCAGGCTCATGGAGACCCCCACTGTGTCCAGCAAGACAGTGCTCCATGGCTGCTTTTTTGGGGAGTAGGACACCAGGTCTTCTTCTGAGGCACCTCTTAGTAGACTCGGCCCTTGGGGTTCCTATATGAACAGTTTGCATCACCCAGAGATTCCCTCTCCTAGGTCTCCTTCTTAAAATGCGAACCATGAGGAGCCTATTTAAGCATTTTATTCACATTCACTCGCTGAATTCTTACAATAGCCTTAGAATTAGGTATTATTGTTGTTCTAATTTCTACAGCTCAGAAAACTGAGAGCCAGAGAGGTTAAATAACTTGGCTAGGGTCACATAATGTCACTCAGCTAGTCCGTGACAGTACTTTTAATCCTGCTCTATTCAGGAGAAGGATATCATGTTTGGTAAGATGGAGGGGTCAGAGAAAAAGAGGAAGACCCCCAATGAGATAGATTGGCCAGGTGGCAGCATCGATGGACTCAAGTGTGGCAACAGTAGTGAGATTGGCCCAGGATTGGACATTGGTTCGTTCTGCTGTGCATAAGGTTGCTATGAGTCAGTGCCGACTCGATGGCACCCAACGACAACACAACAACATTCAGCCTCCAGACTTAGTGCCATTTTCTGTGGCACTGTAGGATAAATTAACCCGAGGTTGGTGGTTTAAATCCACCAGCCATTCCTTGGAAAACTTATGCAAGATTACTATGAGTTCAAACCAATTCGGTGGCATGTAACAACAACAAATGCACCAATGTATAGGATAAACTCTGGTCACCATAATAATCAGTGTCCAGGCAGTGGTCCCTGTGGCGCAGAGGAACTGAGGTCATGCTCAGCACTGACCACCCATTCCTGTGAGAAGAGGAACTCCTTTGGAAGCTTTAGGTCATTCAAGGTGGGTAAAACTCTCGTCTTCCTGCCTCTTTCCTAGAATGTTCTCAGGACTGACCCTATGATTTGAGTCTCCCAAATTCCTGTTGATAGCCCAACATTCTGCAGATATTCTTAGAATTCTAAGAGCTTCCTAGAACCACTAGCAGTTTGAGCAGCTGAGCTATGGACATTCAGCTGCTGTATGTCTGGACTCTTGGTCCAGCTCTCTGGGCATAGCAGCAGTTGACTGTGGGGACTCTCCCAGAAATGTCCGGTCGACACACCTTGGAGCTTGCTGCCTGTCTGTGAATGTAAATGGACAAATGCACATCTCACAAGGGTGTGCCTTACTGCATTGCCATGTTTGTGTCTTTTTGCCCCCGAGAGTATGTGTCTGTCTTGGGGCATATATCTAAATATATGTTCTCTAGATCACCAGAGTCCTGGTGTGAATCTGTAGGATAATGCACTGGACCGCAAGGCTACTTTACTGCTAGGTCAGTCATTCAAATTCACAAGCCACTCCTCAGAAACCCTAGACAGGTTTACTATGAGTTGGAATCTGCTTGATGGCACTTAACAACAGCAACTGTCACCATAAAGGTGTGAATGTTTGTGTGTGTGAATAAGTAACAGACTGGAGGTACACAGCTACTTATCCACGTATGTGTGGTGGAGTGTTAGTGTGAACACTAACTCCCCTCTAAGGGTTCTCAGTACAGTTGTGACTCACAGCTGTCTTCTTAGGCACTTTGTCCCATCAGGTCACTGCTATTGTCCCAAGTAATACTGGTCTTGCTTTGCTGAGAGTTTGGTTCTTTTGTAGGTTTATTTTCTCCCCTTATGGAAACAGTGCTTCCGAGCTATCCCTTGACACCCACTGGTGGCTGCTGTCTTTACTCCTCTGTCCAGTCTTGCTTGCTGCTCTGACCAGATCAGGAGGGAGCCAGTAACGAACTTGAGCTGGACGCAGTATCTAAGCCAAGGGGGAAGACAGTGCCCAGGAATCCCTGGAACTCTGACAAGACTGTGTCCATGCATTTCTGGATCCACACGCTATTTCCTTCTGACCAGTGTCCTCCTTAGTCACTCGGCCTCAGGGCTGTCCCGGGTTCCCTCTCTAGGTCTCTGGAGATTGCACTCATAGTCTCCATATTGTCCTCTGGGGCTGGGTAGAGCTGTGGGGTCAGTAAGAAGACTGAAGTTGTCAAGGTCTTCATTCTTCTTGGATCAACTATCAACACTCATGGAAGCAGCAGGCAAGAGATCAAACAACGTATTGCACTAGACAAATCTGCTGCACAAGACCTTTTTAAGGTGTTGGAGAGCAAAGATGTCAGCTTGAGGACTAAGGTGCGCCTGACCCAAGCCATGGTGTTTTCAGTAACCTCATATGTATGCAAAAGCTGGACAGTGAATAAGGAAAATTGTAGAAGAATTGATGCTTTTGAGTTACGGTGTTAGAGGAGAATATTGAAAGTGCCATGGGCTGCCAAAAAAAACCCCAAACAGATCTGTGTTGGAAGAAGTGCAGCCAGAGTGCTCTTTGGAGGCTAGGATGGCCAAACTTCATCTCTCATACTTCGGACATATTGTCAGGGGGAACCAGTAGCTGGAGAGGGATATCATGTTTGGTAAGGTGGAGGGTCAGAGAAAAAGAAGAAGACCCCCAGTGAGATGGATTGGCCAAGTGGCAGCATCAATGGGGTCAAGCGTGGCAATAATTGTTAGGTTGGCCCAGGACTGGACAGTGTTTCGTTCTGTTGTGCATAGGGTCACTATAATTGGTGCTGACTCGATGGCACCTAACAACAATAACAACAACAGGCTCTGAGGAGGGGAATAATACCCTGAGAGAAAGGTGCAGGGAGATGATTTCTGTGGACTGGAAGGAAAAGACCATCCCTGGCACCAACTGAGTCTACTCCATGAGGACTGATACAAAGTCACTCCCTCGGCAGCAGTTTTCCTCCCCTGCCTCTCTCTCAGCACTCACACCCTGGTCAGACCCCTGTGTGACCACACACTCAATACTGCTCCTTGACCAGCATGGCTTGGCCAAGGTGCATCCAGATGGGGATTCCTTGTGATGGGGAGCACTATTCAAATGTTCTATGACCTTGACAAATTGCTTAGGCTCTGTGCCTTACTTTTAAAAATCTGTAAAATGGAGATAATAACAATATGTTATTGCTAAGTGCTATCTGAGAAATCTGTACCTAGACCAAGAAGCAGTTGTTCGAACAGAACATGGGAACACTGAATGTTTTAAAATTGGGAAAGGTGTGAGACAGTGTTGTATTCTTTCACCATACTTACTCAACCTGTATGCAGAGCAAATAATACAAGGAGCTGGGTTCTATGAAGAAAAACATGGCATCAGG
>NW_006408820.1:1262175-1262847 GCF_000296735.1 Chrysochloris asiatica
ATCAGGCAGATTGTGTGGCACTGTGGGTTAATCTGCCAGACTGCAATCTGTTTGAACTGCAAGGTCGGTGGTTCAAGCTCACCAGCTGCTCTTTGGAAACCCTATATAGGGTTGGAATCAACTCGACAGCACTTAACAACAACTTAACAACAACAACATTCTAGATATTAGGTTTATTTTCTTCATCTACATTTCTCCTTTAAGATGAGGCTTTCTACTCCCGTAAAGATTTACACCCTCGGAAACCCTGTTCAGGGTCGCTATGGGTCGGAACCGACTCAACGGCACTTAACAACAACAACAAGTGCTATCGAGTCGGTTCCAACTCATAGCAACCGTAAGGTTTTTGAGGAGTGGCTGTTGAGTTTGAACCACCAACCTTGCAGTTCAAACCGACCTTGTGATTCAGGGCATGATCCCACAGTACCACACCAGGACTCATATGTATATGATGTGGTGCTATGGGATAAAGTACTAGACTACAAGGTCGGTTTGAACCACTTAACAACAACAACAACACATACACAAATACATATATACATGTTGCTATTGTTGAGTTCAGTTGAATTGGTTACCACTCATAGTGACTGATAGGGTTTCTGAGACTTTTGAAAAATCTTCATGGTAGTAGAAAACCTCATCTTTTTCTGGGCTGGAACCACGGACCTTGTG
>NW_006408820.1:1264847-1289881 GCF_000296735.1 Chrysochloris asiatica
GGATATATTCAAGGTCATATTTTGGTTCTCTTGGACTTGTTTTCATTTTCTTCAGCTTCAGTTTGAATTTGCATATGAGTAATTGATGGTCTGTTCCACACTCTGCCCCTGGCCTTCTTTTGACTGATGATATGGAGCTTTTCCGTCGTCTCTTTCCACAGATGTAGTCAATTTGATTTCTATGCATTCTATCTGGTGAGGTCCATGCGTATAGTCATCTCTTATGCCATCTAAAGAAGGTATTTAAAATGAACAAATCATTGGTTTTGCAGAATTCTATCATGCGTTCTCTAGCATCATTTCTGTTAAGAAGGCCATATTTTCCAACTACTGGTCTGTCCTCTTTGCTCCCAACCTTTGCATTCAATCACCAATAATGATCATTATATCTTGATTGCATGTTTGATTGATTTCAGATTGAAGTAGTTAGTAGCATTCTTCTATTTCATCCTCACTGGCTTTAGTGGTTGGTGTGTAAATTTGACCAAGAGGATGTGAAAGGAGTGAAGCTCATGGGAGAAAAGCCCGCGGGACCTTCATTTGCTGATGGGACACAACTCAAAATGAAGAAAAACAGCTGCAAACATCCATTGAAAATCAGAACATGCAATGTATAAAGTATGAATCTGGGAAAATTGGAAGTTGTCAAAAATGAAATGGAATGCATAAACATCGATATCTTAGGCATTAGTGAGCTGAAATGGACTGGTATTGGTCATTTTGAATCTGACAACCACACGGTTTACTATGCCGGGAATGAGAAATTGAAAAGGAATGGTGTTGCATTCATCGTCAAAAAGAACATATCCAGATCAGTCATGAGATAAAATGCTGTAAGTGATAGGATAATATCCATGCGCCTACACGGAAGCCCAGTTAATACCACTAGTATTCACAGAGTTGTAGTGAGAATTAAATAAGTTACTATGTATAAAGCACTTAAAACAGTATCTGGCATGTAGGAAACTTGTAATTATTTGCCATTGAGACTATTCCAGAGGTCAATCTTTTTCTAGAGTCGACTGGGAGTCTTGGTGTGGTGCTGTGGGTTAATGCACTAGACTGCAAAGCCTTTTGAACTGCAAGGTTGGTGATTCAAGCTCACCAGCTGCTGTTTGGAAACCCTACACAGGGTTGCTATGAGTTGGAATAGACTCAACAGCACTTAACAACAGCAACAACTGGGAACCCCTGAATAACACAAGCAGTTAATGCACTCCATTGTTAACCAAATAATTGGAGGTTCAAGTCCACCCAGGGCATCTTAAAAGCAAAGTGTACTTCCAAAAACCCAGTCATTGAAAACCCTCGGGAACACAGTTTTACTCTGACACACATGGGGTCACGGTGAATCAGTTGACTCTACAGCAATTTCTCTTTTGTTTGTAACTGGGGGAGAAGGGTAAAGGGGAAACTTGTCCTCCGTATACCTAGGGTTGGGGAAAGAGAGGGGGTAATGCCCTTTCACTCTGTAAAGGATCCCAGTGCCCTTGGATGTGCCCAGGGCAGCCTCCCTGTCAAGGTAGGTGTGGGGGAAAAGGGCTGCAAACATAGTGTCTATCCTCCCAAGACAAAACCTGCCTCTCCCAGCATTTTCTTCATCTCTGAATTCTTTTCTTAAAGGTCAGCAGCGCTGAGAGACCCTCTAGAATTTGTCTCTGGTGATAAGGCCAGCAGACATGGGATCTAAAAATAAACCTTAATAAGATTTTTAGGTAAACACTCCCCACAACAATTCAGATCACGATTCCTTTTTCTTTCCTAGAGCAATGTGACCTATAGCAAAGCCCATTTCCCTAGAGGAGGAAATGTCAAAGGCTTCCTGAGCTAACCAGAATGGGAAAGGCTGTGCTCAGAACCAGCCTTACCAGATGACTTATCGCCTTAGTGTGAGAGCCCTCTCTAGCATCCTCCCAGGGGCTCACCCTGAGCCCCACAGCCCCACTGACGTGTGGAGCCGTTCTGTTTCACAGTCACTTAGGGAGAAGGGAAGGGACTCTCCCCAGCATGGGACTCTCAAAGGAGGAGCCTGGGGTCCACCTGAGCCTGCCGCCTTTCCTGGGTGGGGGCCAGAAGGTTTCAGACTTCCGGTCTCCCAGCACACAGGCGCAGGCAGGGAGACACCACAGCAAGTCACACTGCAGAGATGCCTGTTCCTTCTCACTGCAAAGCCAACAAAGGACGAATTCCATTGAGGGATGGGTCAGGGAAGTGAAGGAAAAGAGAGAGGAGAATGGAGAGAAAAGGAAGGGGTTAGTGAGCTAAGGTGGAAAAAGGGGGTGAATGAGAGACAACAAAGACGCCCAGTGCTTCGGATGCCCCACCAAGCTGCGACACGGTCACTGCTTAAGTCCGCTGTCCACCCACAAGCCCACTGCTAGGGTACCCTGGGCGGGGCTTGAGTTGGGGGAGATGGGAGGCACGGAGGTAAAAAAACAAAGGAGCAAGTGCTAGGGGACCGGAAGGGACCCTGAATAAGGGCAGCCTGGTTTTAATGACGTCCCGAGGGGCTGAGGGGGTGGCTCGAGGGGATGGTGCCAGGCAGACTCCCACCGAGCGGGCGATGGCCTCCTGCTCGCCCCATCAGGCCAGCAGGTCCCTGCCAGCTGTTTCATTGCCTTCCATTACTGGTATTTTCCCCTAACCATTCAGTTCAATGTGGAGTGTGCTCACTATTTTCTTCCTTGAGCCGTGGTTGAGGCCGACTGTTCCAGCGAGAATGAAATATTGTTGTCCTCTCGCCTGCCAGCCTCTGCCTCTGGCCTAGGACTTGAGAATAGAGAAGATGCATGCTCGCATAATTAATGTAGATGGCTGTCAGAGCTGGCTCTAGGCAGAGCAGTAGGGAAAGTAATAACAACAGCCTAGACTGGCCACAAATAGAACCTTCCTCAACCTCCTGCTAAGGAGTGGAGCCGTGGGGCACTATGAGGTCCGGGTTTCCATCACCCTCGTGCCCCTGACAGTAAGCACGAATCTTTGACTAGGCACTTTGCATGTATTACCTCTCCATCCTCAAGAAGACTCGGGTACATTAGCTGGCATTAGCATAGATCACACAGCTCCAATTCAAAGAGGTTAAGTAAGGTGCTTAGAGTCACACTGCACACACAGAGTAAGAGCTGGGGTTTGAACCAGGATCTAGCTTTTCTGTATATCAGGCAGCTCCTCATGATTCCTTCCTACTGAGGCACAGCATTGCTAATGCTCAACTCGCCCTCTCTGCCCTTCCTCACCTCTAACGCTGCTCCAGGCATCCACTGGACCCATGTGCCTGACTCTCTCAGTATAATGTGTTCTGTGAGAAGGATGGGAAACTGGTTCATACTAGGGTTTTAGTGATGGATGCAGCTTGAAGTGTTTCTTATCTCTACTCTCATTTCCCTGCAAGCCCACCCAATGATTTCCTTCCCAGTGGAGTCTGCCTCACATTGTTTTTTTGGTTGTTCTTAGGTGCCATCGAGTCAGTTCCAACTCATAACGATCCTGTTTAGAGTTTCCAAGATCATAAATCTTTATGGGATCAGATAACCTCCTTTTTCTCCTGAGGAGAGGCTGGTGGTTAGCAGTCTTGTGGTTAGCAGTCCAGTGCTTATCCTACAGAACCTGCAGCACTCATCTGCCTCAAGTTAAAGGTTGTAAATTGTAAGGACACTGAGTAGGGTAGTGGTACCTACTGAGTAGGGTAGTGGCCTGGAATGAGATCAGTATTGTGAATGCAGCAAATTCTGCAGGGGCCCCCATAGCATATCGGCAAGACCCATCCTTTTAGTGGTGGGGGCAGGGAGAGAGGCGTGAGCTCCTTGGTTGAGCTCCTACTGTGTGCTGGGCACATACTGCCACGCATGTCACCAACATTCGTCTGCATTCTACACATTTACCCATGCCATGGAGGTGGGAACCATACACTTCTTAGGGATTAAATAACTTGAACTAATCCAAGTTCCTGAGTTGGGACTGAAACACACTCATTCAATCAGTCATTCATTACGCATTTTTTAAATGCTTTATATATATATATAATTTTTTTGCTGCATGCAGAGATATGGAGATAAGAGGTAATTCTTCTCAGTCTTATAGCTTTATTCCTAATGGGACAAAAAGGTAAGCAAACAAATCATTCCAGGAAGACGTTACTGTACTGCACTGTGCTAGAAGCTGTTTGGGGCACCAGGAGTGGGTCACAAATGATGAAAACATAGTCAGTTATACTTAGGGGAATTCCCTAAAGGTTGGTAGTTCAAGTCACCCCAATGATGCTGTGGAAGGAATATCTGGAGATCTACTTCCATAGACATCACAGCCAAGAAAACCCTGTGTAGTAGCTCCGCTGTGTAACACACGGACGCACCATCAATCAGAATTGATGCAAAGGTATCAGGTTTGGTTGTTTTTTGTTTTGTTTTTGCTAACCAGGGACAAGATGAAAGAGGGTCAAGAAAAAAGGAAACCTTCTTGAAAAAAGCCCCTTCCTCTCTCTGCTACTCTTCTCTCCTCTCCTGTCTGCCCCCATGGTAGAGGCTGGGGCGTTACAGTATCTTCAGATGGAGCCTCTTTAAATGTCCCTTGATGCCCCAGCTCCTGTCCACCTGACTCCACTGCGGCATTCTGAGGATTATTAGATCATTATAAAGTGCCTTGTATTTCTTGGTATAGTCAGGCATCCTAAATGTACAGCAATCGTCATTTTTCTTTGCTGTTACAGCTCAACAGAGGATGATTTTAAAATATATCCATCTTGAAGAACAAGGATAAAAAAGAGATAAGAAATGTGGGAGCCTGAGGTAAAAATGGAAAATAGATTAAACCCAAAGTATTTTCAAGGTGTCTTTCTCTGTGTTTCTATTTTGCAGGTTTTAAAAGCAGAATTAAAGTGTAAAGCAGAGGGAAATGTCTCTGATGCAGCATTTACATAAGAAACACATTCAGAAAAAGAGGCTGTGATTCTGAAAGTGTTCTTATTATACTGCACTAAAAATCTCTCTTGGGGTAGGGGGAAGGTTTGAATTAGTTGGGTAGAGAAGGAATAAAATCTCCCTTTTCAAAATGCAAATTTCTCCCAAACTTTGAAAATTTCATATCAGGAAATGGTCACACTGTGTTCATAAACAGACAAAGCCCTGGTTGTATAAGGGACCACCTTTCTCCAATTGTCATTGCAATCCACCAGCCCCTCCTTTGTCCCCTTGACAAATCCCAACATAGCTCTTGGTACTACATCATATGTCTAGTCATAACTCACAAGGAGATCTTTGTGTTTAGTAGTTGTGCTTTTTGCTGTAGAAACTGAAATGATTTGAGAAATCTAACCAACTAGGCATAGCACAAAATGCCATGCACATTTGGAAGCCCATATTATATATGTCTGTATTTGCATATATTTTCTCCTGCATCAATCAAATATTTGCATGCCAAACTGCATAGCATTTTACATACAGTATGCTACTGACACAGTAGTTCTATATAGCTGCAGATGAATGCCTCTAAATTTACAGGCTTAGAACAGCCACTCGATTAATTTTGTGTTCTGACTGTGTGGATCAGGAATTTAGGCAAGGTTCTGCTGGGTGGTTCTTCTGCCCCGAGGGCATTGACCAGGGTCACTTGGTAGTATTCAGCGGTGGTGGGGCTAGTCTGAAGGGTCCAAGACAATTTTACTCACATGCCTGTGGCCTTGGTGGGGATGGTTGTAAGGTTGTTTATGTGCCCCACCCCACCCTCCAATTTGGAAAAATATACTGTTTGTCTCTTCCAGCTGACATGGGCTTTCTTTCTCTCCATGTAGACTCAGGGCCTGTCTACATAGTCTCTCCAGCAAAGAGAACAGACTTCTTACATAATGGCTCAGGATAGGACACATAAAACCCAAAGTGTCAGTCTCCATTAAAGGCCTTACTCTGGAATCCCAACAATCCCAGTTTCCTCTTTACCCTCTCTCCCCTTAGAAGCCAGGATGCCCAGACTTCATCTCTCATGCTTCAGACATATTATCAAGAGGGACCAGTCCCTGGAGAAGGTACCTCATTCTTGGTAAAGTGGAGGGTCAGCAAAATAAAGGAAGACTCCCAAGGTGATGAATCGGCACAGTGGCAGCTGCAATGGACTCAAGCATAGCATCAATTATGAGGTTGGTTCAGGACCAGGCAGTGTTTCGTTCTGTTGTGTGTAAGGTTGCTGTGAGTAAGTACTGACTCGACGGCACCTAACAACTTCTCTCCCCTACCTCACTCTCAACCTTGACGCAGATACACATCTATGGTGCTCAGAAATGGCACAGTGACATTTCTGATACAATGTGTTTGTCAAAGGAAGTTACTGGCCAGCCCAGAACCAAACAATCAAACAAACAAACAAAACCCATTTCCATTAAGTTGATTCTAACTCATAGCTACCCTCTCTGTAAATTTTTATAGAAGTAGTCAGTTTCATATTTCTCCCATGAAACTGTGGTGGGTTTGAACTGCCTATCTTTCAATTAGCTGCCCAACATTTATCTCAAAGTGCCACTAGGGCTCCTAAGTCCAGAGTCCAGGGGAGGGGAAATAGACCTCATGTCTCTATGGAAAGAGTACCAAAGAATTTGTGGTCATCTGTATTCCACTACAAAACAACAAAAAACACATGGGGTCACCTACACCTATGGAAGCAGTAGCTCAAAAGAGGGAACAAGTCCTTACAGCAAGAATCATTCCCACCCCCTCCACACACAGAGTAGACAGGGATGGGCAACTTGGACATTGGCTACCCAAAATGGGGGTTGGGGGGCTACAAAGGCAAGAAGTGACTGGCTTACAAGCTTTCAAGAGGGAACCTAGATCCAGAGGGCCTGGAGGAAGGTAGAATCTCCAGTGAGTAGTATTCAAACTGTCTAGGCAGGGCTGATGCAATGAAATGCAGATGGGGCTCTTGTGAAACAATAGTGAATAATTATTATCAGGACTGATTGTGAGAGTCGGAAATGTAAAGGTAGACGTTTTATAGCAAGGAGGGGAGTGATTGACTTTTCAGTCTAGGAGTGGAGGTCCCTAGGACCATCAAGGGAGAAGAGCAGAGAGCTGGACCCTACCCAAAGAAGCAGTGATGCCTGAAATGGAGCCAGAGATGATGACGTGGAGCTATGGAACAGCTGGAGACTTTAGATCCAGAGAAGGAGAGCGACTGTGTGCTGAAGACCTGGGGGGTACGGGGAAAGGATTGCATGGAGGGGATTGTAACCATGGCAATGAGATATATACGATAGAATGAATGTAAAACTAATGTTCTCCCATGTAAAGTATCACATAATTCACAATAAAACATTTAAGAAAAAACAAACAAACAAACAAAAAACCACATAGGGTCTTAAAAGCTTGCAAGTGGCCATCTAAGACACAACAATTGGTCTGTATTTGCCTAAAACAATAGAAGATAAAGGACAGTCTAGAGGGAATCAGAGGAAACTATGCAATGTGTCACGCTGTGGGTTAATGCGATGGACTGCAAAGTTGTTTGAACCACAAGGTTGGCAGGTCAAACTCACCAGCCACTCCTCGGAAACCCTATACAGAGTCGCTATGGGCCAGAACCGACTCGACAGCACTTAACAACAATATGCAATAATGTGAGCCCTGGTCTGGAACGGTAGCATTAGCAACACTCAGAAACCCTATACAGTGTTACTATGAGTTGAAACTGACTCAACAGCACACAACAATCACATGTGATGTGTGACTAATTGTTTCATGAGCAACTGCCACCTTTTCCATGGACCAGAAGAACTGGATGGTGTCTGACTACTACTATTACTGAGTGTTTTGATCAAAGATTCTATTGACAAATCCTTATCAAAAGGGGGATAATGCAGAACAGAATCTCAAATTTGCACAGAGTATAGACTTTCTGAAGCCATGGAAATTGGATGGACCCTTAGACTATTGCCCCGAGATCATCTTTAACCCTTAAAACAGAACTATGCCCTGAAGCCTTCTTAAAAATCAAACAACAGTTTAGTTTAACTAACAAGTAAGTCCAGAGTCCCGGTTGCTTAGTAATTATGCATTGGGCTGTTAATTGCAAGGTCAGCAGTTTGAATCTACCAGCTGCTCTGCTGGGAAAAGATGAGACTTTCTGCTCCCATAAAGATTTACAGACTCAGGAAAACCCTATACAGGGTTGGGTACACAATCACCACCAGTAAGAAAGTCTGGTCTTGGGCTTATGGGGGTGGAAAACTTAGCTGTTAACCATTTGTGATTCCTAGTACTACTACACCGGGGATATCTACTACTTTAGATTTCTTTACTCATTCCCACTAATGGGTTGCCCTGAGTGCTGTAGACTAAGCACTCAACTGCAATGTCAATTTAGAACCGTAAGATCAGTGGTTCAAATCCACCAGCTGCTCCTTGGAACCCTATACAACGTTGCTATGAGTCAGAACTGACTCTACTGCACTTAACAACAGTAAGCCGTGTTGACAGTTTTTGGACCAGTTTCAGCTACTATTTTGAATTTAGGTGTTGATTATCTCCTTCACATGGCTCTGTTACACATTCAAAACTAAATGCCCCCAATTGGCTCTTAGTTTCCTGCCTGAGGTGATTTTTTTCTTCCTCTTTTCAATATGGAGAGTCAATGATTTATTCAGCTGAGATTTACTCAGTGTGCTTAAAATGTACCTTATTTTTACACCTAAACCAGTTACATCTACATATCACTTACAGTACTGATGCCGTTGTTAGTTACTGTCAAGTCAATTCTGACTCATGGATGTAGAGTAGAACTGTTCCACAGATTTTCAAGGCTGTGAACTTTCTGAACCAAATCACCAGGCCTTTCTTCCAAGGTACCTTGGGAACCTTCACCTCTTCTAATGTCCAAGACTCCTTACCTAACGTTTTGTCCAATTAGTTCAAATTAATTCCCTGATGAAGTCCCTTCTTTCTGTGGAGAGATGTAGCAGGGATGAGGTTGCTACTTGGTTTCATTTCCTAGTACTCTGTCTTGTTACCAATCATGTGATCTATTGGGTTATTCATTTAAACAAAAATGCGGTCTTTTCCTGAAAAGAAAAATTCACCTGTGGAAGACCTCTTCAGCTCTAGTTCAGATTGATATTATATGTCACACTGGCAAGGCTTCACAGAAGACAATTTCTTCATAGAGATTCGTGCTGTTTTCACAGGATGTGTCTTTTCTCTGCTTTCAACAAAAGAACACCATTGTTAAGGGATAAGAAAAAGCTTGGACTCACATGAAAGAAGAAAGTCATCTCAATGACAATGAGAGAGTGAAGTCTCCTGATAGAATAATGAATTTTTTTTTATCACAGTATACGAATCGGGCTGCGAACCTTAAGGCCAGCGGTTCGAAACTACCAGCCGCTCCGTGGGAGAAAGATGAGGCTTTCTACTCCCGTAAAGATTTACACCCTCGGAAACCTTGTACAGGGTCGCTATGGGTCGGACCCGACTCGATGGCACTTAACAACAACAACAACAATAGGTGTTTATACTGTCACTAGGCATGGCCATCGGGCTGATGAGCTGGCTTTAACTGAGCATATTATCTTACAGCCAGAAAGGAGAGGGTAGGGTATGCTTCGTGGGTTTCTTTGTGGGCACATTCATAAGTGGTCATCTTTAAGAAAAACAATATGCAAAAATTGTTATTATTGTTAAGTGACCCTGTGTAGGGTTTCCTAGTCCAAAATCTGCTTTTTGGCCTTACAAATCCAGAAGCTCACCTGAAAATACAGAGTTGACTGGGCTTTGTGGGACTGACTACTACTAATCTAACTCATAAAAGACTGAAGTACAACTTAGTTGTCAATGTTACTATGGGAATACCTTTTTCTATTAATTAGTTCAACAAGTATTGATTGAGTGCCTTCAATAGGCTCAAATTTCCTGTCCTTATGGAATGAGGGATATCATTGCTGATGTGCGATGGATCTTGGCTGAAAGCAGAGACCATCAGAAAGATGTTTATCTATGCTTTACTGACTACACAAAGGCCTTCGATTGTGTGGATCATGACAAGTTATGGACAACATTGCAAAGTATGAGTGTTCCGGAACACTTAATTGTGCTCATGAGGAATCTGTACCTGGGCCAAGAGGCAGTTGTTCAAACAGAACATGGGAACACTGAATGGTTTAAAATAAAGAAAGGTGTGCGACAAGGTTGTGTTTTTTCACCATACTTATTCAAACTGTACGCTGAGCAAATAATCCGAGAAGCTGGGTTATATGAAGAAAAATGTAGCATCAGGATTGGAGAAAGAGTCATTAACAACCTGTGATATGCAGATGATACAACCTTGCTTGCTGAAAGTGAAGAGGAGTTAAAGTACTTACTGATGAAGATTAATGACCACAGCCTTCGGTATGGATTACATCTCAATGTCAAGAAAACAAAAATCCTCATCACTAGATCAATAAACAACATTGTTATCAACGGAGAAAAGATTGAAGTTGTCAAGGACTTCATTCTTCTTGGATCAACTATCAACACTCATGGAAGCAGCAGTCAAGAAATCAAATGATGTATTGCATTAGGCAAATCTGCTGCACAAGACATTTTTAAAGTGTTGAAGAGCAAAGATGTCAGCTTGAGGACTAAGGTGCACCTGACCCAAGCCATGGTATTTTCAATAATCTCATATAGATGTGAAAGCTGGACAGTGAATAAGGAAGACTGTAGACGAATTGATGCTTTTGAGTTATGGTGCCGAAGGAGAGTATTAAAAGTGCCATGGGCTGACAAACAAACCAATAGATCCGTTTTGGAAGAAGTACAGCCAAAGTGCTCCTTGGAGGTCAAGATGGCCAAACTTCGTCTCTCATACTTCGGACATATTGTCAGGACGGACAAGTCGCTGGAGAAAGATATCATGTTTAGTAAGGTGGAGGGTCAGAGAAAAAGAGAAAGACCCCCAATGAGATGGATTGGCCAAGTGGCAGCATCGATGGACTCAAACATGGCAACAGTAGTGAGGTTGGCCCAGGATCGGGCAATGTTTCGTTCTGCTGTGCATAAGGCTGCTATGAATCAATACTGACTCGATGGCACCTAACAACAACAGCATGGTGTATACATTTTGGTGGGGGTGGGGAAATAAATGATAAACAGATAAGTATATATGTCAGGAGACCCTGAGTGATGCAAATGTTATGCACTTGACCACTAGCAAAAAAGTTGGTGGTCCAAGTGCACCCAGAGTGCCTCAGAAGAAAGTCCTGGCAATCTGCTTCTGAAAGGTCACAGTCACTGAAAACTCTATGGAGCACAGTTCTATTTTGACACAGATGGGGTTGTTGCAAGTCAGATTTGACTCAATGGGTTAGATTTTTATATAATATTTCAGGCGGTGATACCAGTTATGAGAAAAATAAAGTAGGCATGTTGGGGTGGGTGTAGGGATATGGGATGTGGCAATGTTATTTACTGAGCCCTTGTATGACCTTAGCCAGAGTTCATGTCCTCAACAGGGGCACTTCTTGGTGACCTATCCCACTCCTTGCCAGTTAACTGCTTTTGGGCCTTTCCCTGGACCATTTGATATCCCTGCTTATTCAGCAGCAATAGGAATTAATTTTATTCATTAGTTATCTTTAAGTCTCTCTTTCAAAATCCAAGTTACCCCTATCCATTATCTTTGACCTCAGTTCATAGATCCCATTATATAAGCAGAGTGTGTGCATTGGGCATTGAAGGAAGCAGCGCCCCTTGGCCTGAGTTTTGCCTGGCTGGTCACACTTAGCTGAAGGATCCTTTAGTTATGCACCATACAGGCTGACATTTCAGCTGTTGACATTTTGACCATCATTTTGTCATTTCATTCCTTTGTTATTACCGCTCATGCTTGGCGCTGAATGTTGCTGTCTGTATCTGCTGCAAGAAACCTCTGACAAAGGAGCCATCAAGAGAGACTTGGAGAATTCATCTTGGGAAGGAGACATTCCAAATCCATGCAGGGAAGGGAGAGTGGTAAGAGGGAGAGAGCAGGTTGCATACAGTACCAGCAATAAAACAGTAACATTGTACCAATAAAACAATCCTCTGTAGGAACAGGGACACAGCTCTACACATAGGGCAGGTGACCCATGGACTGTTGGAAATCTGACCCGAGGGACTGCAGCCTATCATAATGTGACCTCTCCACACCTATTTGCAAAGGGCCAGTTGGAACAGGTTGGCACAGGATGAGAAAGCCACTCCACCCACCCAGGCCCCTACACAGACCACTAGGTATCCCTGAAGGAACCATCTTGTCCTCCTATGGAATTGTACTCGACTGGGAACCGGGAATAGTTATGATCCCTTGCAGAGCCCCTGACATTACCTCAAACTGGGATCTCTTTACATAAACTGGGATCCCAAGAACCAGTCTGGCATCTCCAGGCACACACTGAAGTAAGTGTTTAGACAGTGGGTAATTTGGAGATGGTGTGATCTACTAACTCACTGCCATTGAATCGATTCCAATTCATAGTGATCAGAACTGCTCCATAGGATTTCTGAGGCTGTAAATTATTATGGACTGGAAACAGACTGCCCTACCTTTCTCCTGAAGAGTGTCAGCCCTCTTGGTTAGCAGATGAGTGCTTAACCACTGCATCACCAGGGCTCTCTCATGTACTCCACTAGACCCTGCTTTTCATACACTGCAGCTCATTTACTCCTCACAACCCCACAGGTATATAATTCACGTCACTGAGGAAACGGAAGTTCATACAGCTTTGGTGATTTACTTACTGTCATGTGGCTCTTCAGCGGCAGATCCAAGATTCAAATCCAGGTATTTTTATCCAAGGTTTGCATGTTCATTTATTCAATAAGCAAGCTTTGAGTATACCTTATGTCAAACATTGTGCTCGGCAGAGATGTGTAAGATGTGTTTCTTGTCTCAGAATATCACTTGTCATTGAATTGCCCCAGGGAGATTGCCTTTTTTTTTTTTTTACAAAAATTGTTCTTGGGACTATAGACAGTAAAATTAAAAATTTATCATTAAAACAGTTTCTACATGTACATTTCAGTAACATCAATTACATTCTGTGAGTTGTGAAGCCATTCTTACCCTCCTTTCTGACTTGTTCCAGGGAGATGACTCTCTTTTTTCAGAAAATTTTATTGTGATTGGGTTACAGTTTGCAGAGCACGTTAGTTTCACATTCAACTATGTATCCACATTTTGTTTCGTGACCTTGGTTGCAGTTCCTTCAGGGTAACGGTAGTCTTCTCACGTCCTCCCCGGGGTCATCATTTCCACCATCCTTTTTACTGCCTGGCTTTGTTTTTGGACAAATGCTGCCCTTGTGATCTCGTATGGTTGGCTGCTCTGAGGAATACAAGGAAATCTCTTTATTGGAGATTCTCAGGCCCAGGTTGCATGGACTAAATCTGCATCTCCAGGTTGAGGCAGACACTAGAGGCCAAATATCTTCCTTCACCCTCTGCTTTCCTAAGCACCATATTCAGGAAAAGCTGATTCCAGGAACCGAGAGGTCCAGGAAGGTTGAAGGGTTGATTCTAGAGTAAGATTTAGTGTCAAGGTCACCTGGGAAACCCTAGAGATCACCAACACACTGAGCACATTCTAATTTCTTTGATTCTATTCTGGATTGAATTGTCTCTCCCGAGATATGTGTGGAAATCCTAACCTCTGTACCTGTGAATGCAATGTAATATAAACACTTTCCATAATGCAATCTAATGTAATCAATCAACCCATTGAGGTCACACCAGTGTAGCGCTAATTCTAAACCTAATTACTTCTGAGATCCATAAAGAACAGCATAGAACACAGAGACTCAGCCAGGAACGCAGATGCTCCGACCACTACGGAGACAGAGGAATTTACAAATTCAGGAATTCCAGGATTTGCTGGCAGCTACTAGAAGCTTAAATATTAAGACAGAGAAGGATCTCTCTCTAGAGTCATACCCTGAATTCCAGTCTCCAACCTCCTGAACTGTGTGAAGATAAATTTCTGTTCTTTAAAATCACCCATTTGTGGTATTTCTGTTACCACAAGTACCATAAGTAACAGAAAGAGTAACCGAAAGAGGCTTCGTTTGAAATTCCCACCAAAGATGGAATTTCCACCAAAATCTGTCATGAGACGGAGTTTGGCAAGATGGCATAGAAAAACGAGAAAGGCTTGAGATTTGACATAAGAAACTCTGGGATTTATGTGGCCTCAGCAAGTCCTCTAACCATTCTGTACTTCCATTTCTTCATCTGAGAAACAGAAACAGTCACGCCCTATCATCCAGTGGGGCCCTTAGGTGGTGCAAACAAATTGTGCTTAATTACCAGACCAAAGGTTGATGATTTCAACCCACTCAACAGTGCCATGGTGGGAGAATGCCCCAGTGATCTGCTTCCATAAAGATTACAACCAAGAAAACCCCGTGGAGCAGTTCTACTTTGTAACCCATTGGTTGCTATGAGTAAGAATCAGGTTTGGTTTAGATTTAGTCCTGAGTATAATAATTCCAAAGACTGGGCACATCAGCATTTAGAAGTGTCTCCAAGTAGATTTCGAAACTACCAGCCGCTCCGCGGGAGAAAGATGAGGCTTTCTACTCCCGTAAAGATTTACACCCTCGGAAACCCTGTTCAGGGTCGCTATGGGTCGGAACCGACTCGACGGCACTTAACAACAACAACAACAACCAAGTAGATTGTCTGCAGCCTGCTCACAGTACTGACCAACCGTGGAGTGGCTTGCAGTGTTCTAAGTTAAGTAGAATGAGATTTTGCCCCTGGAAAGCCACCATGCACTTTCGTGAAGACCAGGTATGTGCTCTGAGGCATCTTACAAGGTGAAGGCCAAGTTCTTGTTTGCTTTCTACATTCAGCCAGTGTTTGAAGTGAATTCTGTGACTGCCCTTTTACTTCAGGAATAAATTATTTTTTAAAGTGAAATTTATATTAAGTTACTGAAAATGTTATAGAAGTCAGTTTCCCAATGTATTTTGTTAGCAACTGGGATCTGGGGGACAGTTTCTAGCCTTTATTTTGACTTGCAATGTGGTCTTTTCTGTTTTCCAGGTGAAACTTGGCTGGCCTCCCTTCTGAAGGTTAGTTTTCAGAAGCATCAGGAAAGTTCTCTGATTGTCATCTGGAGTTGCTGCTTTCTCCTGCCCTGCCCCAGGAGAGCACAGGCTGGGCTCCAAGAAGGTCTCCCTCTCGGCTAGTCTCCTCCTTGACTCTCTGGGTAATAGGCAGTCCTCTGAGGTCAGGAGACGACATGCCCCTTTGCCAGCTTTGCATAGAGGTTCAGCCTTTTCTTCCTAGATTTGGACTTAGCCTCATGGCCATGCTATTTTACCTCAGTTAGATGTGATTTTAATTTTTTAATAGCTTTTAATAGCTGAGCCCTTCAAATGGGCTTTGGAGTTATTTATTTTGCCTCTGATGAATCTGTCTTCTGGTCTAAAGTATTGTGTCCCTCCCTGTTTGGAGATTTATAGCCTCACTGCTCTAGGTTCACAAAGCTTTTCCATTAAAAGTCTCTCTCCTCAGCCAATATTTATTGTAAGAGCCACTATTTGCCCAGAAGCTCCTGTCTGCTGCATCTTCTGGGAAATGAAATGGATGTCTCCTGGCAGCGGCGGGAATGACATCACTGAGGCACCAGTTTGCATCCCGGAGTGGTATAGACCTGGAGCCCACGCCTCCCAGAGGATGGCTAAGGCTAGAGGGATCTGGAGTGGGGGTGCATAAACAAATTCCCCCTACCTCTTCCTGTCACTCCCTTCCTGCCCCACTCCACCCCGCACTCCTAGTGACAGTATTCTTATGTAAGTAGGGCAAGCTCTAAAGATTCTTGTTGAGGAGTTGGGTTCCTAGGGTAGAAGAGTAAGTGGACAACAGGGGAATGACCAGCCTTCATATGGAGGATGCCTGCTCATATGGCAAC
This sequence comes from Chrysochloris asiatica, assembly GCF_000296735.1. Classification (NCBI taxonomy): domain Eukaryota; kingdom Metazoa; phylum Chordata; class Mammalia; order Afrosoricida; family Chrysochloridae; genus Chrysochloris; species Chrysochloris asiatica. Next base: position 1,280,760 of record NW_006408820.1, read on the forward strand.
AACTGTGCCATCATAACAGTGTGTAGCTGACTAGTCACTAGTGTTAACTGGGCAACACATGTTTTGCTAACTTATGCTGACAAGCCAGTTAACTGAGGCACAGAGATTCAAGGTTTTGCTAGTTCTTGGTGAAGCTGGGATTTGAATTCAGCTCCTCTGACCCAGAAGGAATCCTGGTGGTGCAGTGGGTTACACATTGGGCTACTCATCGCAACGTTGACGGTTCAACCCCGTGAGAGAAAGATGAGGTTGTGTGCTCCCACAAAAACCTTGTTGTGTAGTTCTGCTCTCTCCTGTGGGGTTGCTACAAGTTGGAGTCAACTCAAGGGCACTGGGTTTGTTGTTGTTATTGTTTTGTTGTTCATTTTCTTCTGACCCAGGGCTCTCTTCTGCCCTCCATGGTCTTCTGGTGCTTGGAGGAGGGGTGAATGCAGCTGTCAGGTCTGGCCCTGCTCCCACCTGTCCCCCTGACACCCATAGTAAGCTGGCCCAGGGAATGGAGACACACAATGGTTGGGCAGCATTGGGTATGCTTGGCCTTAGTCAGGGTCTCTCTCTCTGCCGAGTCAGTTTTCTCCTACTTCCTCATCTTTTATTTTCCCAAAGGAGTGTTGGAGCTACCTCACCTCCTCCTAGTCACTCCTCAACCTACTGCCTTTCTCTCTCCTTACTTAACAGTCCCCCTGCCCCCCCTGCCCCCCCCAACACACACCACACCCGAATCACCTCAACAAGTTCAGAGGAGCACTCAGCCATTGGTAACAAGCTGATTACAATCATAGTGTCATTGCTCCATAGGGTTTCCAAGGCTGTCGTCTTTACAGAAGCCACATCATTCTTTGTTGGAGCAGTTAGTGGTTTCTATTGGCCAGTCTTTTGATTAGCAGCTGAGCACTTAATTACTCCATCGCCAGGAATCCTTGGAGGAGTGCTGCTGCTTCTATGTGCCTTGAAGTTGGTTCCAACTCATAGCGACAACCCTGAATAGCGTTTTTGAAGCTAGAAATCTTTATGGGAGCAGAAAGGCTCATCTTCTTCCCAGTCTAACTAAAGAGGTAGTACAGATTTGCTCTCTCTGTGTCTCCAGAATTGAACAGCCTAACACTATCTGCTAGCTCCACAGGGTGAGGTCTGTGTTCTAGTGAGATCCCAGTGCTGTGTTTTTGTAAACAACAACCATGAAATATGGAGTCCTGGTGCGGCGCTGTGGGCTAAAGCGCCAGACTGTAGAGCCGTTTCAACTGCATGGTTGGTGGTTCAAGCTCACCAGCTGCTCCTCGGAAACCCTATACAGGGTCACTATGGGTTGAAGTCAACTCAACAGCACTTAACAACAACAACAACCATGAAATATGGAGCCCTGGTGTGGCTCTGTGGGCTAATGCGCCAGACTGTAGAGCCGTTTCAACTGCATGGTTGGTGGTTCAAGCTCATCAGCGGCTCCTTGGAAACCCTATACAGGGTCACTATGGGTTGGAGTTGACTCAACAGCACTTAACAACAACAACAACCATGAACTATGGAGTCCTAGTGTGGCACCGTGGGTTAATGCCCTGGACTGCAAAGTTGTTTGAGCTGCAAAGTTGGCAGTTCAAGATCACCAGCCGCTCCTTGGAAACTCTAAACAGGGTCGCTATGGGTCAGAACTGACTCAATAGCACTTAACAACAACAATGACCATGAAATACATGGATAGGCGGTTGAGGCCCAAACCCTATCCAGACAAGGAGCCTAGGCTGTCTATGTACCTCCAGGTATCTCTATTTAGCTGGCTACCAGCTGAATGGGGTACATGGCTGCCAGGCTCAATTGACAGTTTTGTATCCATACCAACTTCCTGGATATGGCACTGTGCAGTTGAACAGTATCCCAAAGAAGGATCCCACGCTTGGTTTAATTCTCTTGTATCTTGAAATTTTTAAGAATTTTTGAAGTGATTTTCATTTTCATTTTGCACTGGGCTCCACCAATTATCTGGTGGTGGTGTGCCTGGAGTTGATTCAGACTCGCGACTCTGTATAAGGTTTCTAAGGCTGTAACTCTTTACAGGAGCAGAAAATCTCATCCTTCTCCCACAGAATGGCTGGTAGTTTTGAACTGTTGTCGTTGAGGTTAGCAGCCCAATTCATAACTAGTACTTTACCATAGTTTCTTATCTAGTCAATCCTAAATAATTACTGCTGTTGTTGTTGTTAAATGACATCCAATGGGTTCCAACTCAAAGCGACCTTGAATAGGGTTTCCAAGGAGCAGCTGGTAGGTTTGAACTACTGACCTTGTGGTTCACAGTCCAGTGCTGATCCTACAGCACCCCACCAGGGGTCCAATTAGGACTCTTAAAATGTACCTTCTGTAGCAGACATCATCCATTGCCAGCCCAACATTTATTCTCCCTCTTTCCCTCTAACAGAGCCTAATTTTTCAGTTACTGTTGGAGACTCTTTGAACTTAGGAGAGGCCTTTCTTCAGCCATAGAAGATGAATTTGACAGATTAAAACAGCGAAGGACCCTCAAATCATTAGGTCAGCAATTGGTCTAGAGGTGACCATGTGAGATAGACCTCATCAAAAGAGGAAAGTAAAATCTTCTTGGGTGAAAGCTTTCCTGAGGAAAAAATAGACAGCTAGACTGTTCTCTCTAGTTTTGCTGCTCTGACTTCTATGGGTCTGGACATAGTTGTTGTTGTTGTTGTTATGTGCCGTGGGTTGGTTCCTGGGCATAGTAACTGGAGGTATAATAGCTGTTTTGTGACAAAAGGAGGAAATCCAACAGACTTCAAGCAGCAGTTGTTAAATGCCGCGGAGTTGGTTCTGACTCACAGCGGCCCTATATAGTGTTTCTTAGGAGTGGTTGCTGAGTTTGAACAGCCAACCTTGCAGTAGTTACCAGTCCAGTACATATCCTACAGCACCACACTCAGTTTCTGAGGCTGTAAATCTTTCTGGGAGCAGAAAGCCTCATCTTTCTCCCTCGGAGCAGCTGGTGAGTTCCAACGGCGGCTTTGTGGTTCGAAGTCCGGCATCACACCAGGACAGCATCACATCAGGACTGCAAGTGGTAGAGCAGAGACAAAAGCTGGAGCTCTGATGCATTGCTGAGCCAGCACCCCAGTCTTAGACTATGGCTATTGTAGTTGTTGTTAAGATCCGGTTCAGCCTCATTATGGCCTTGTATAGGATTTCCGAGGAGCAGCTAGTAGAGTTGAACCACCAATCTTGCAGTTAGCAATCCAGTGCTTATTGTACAGCATTGCTATTATTGTTGTTTGTTGTTGTTGTTAAGTGCTGTGGAGTGGGTTACAACTCATAGTAACCCTGGATAGGGTTTCCAAGGAGCAGCAGGTGGGTCAGTACTGCCAACCTTGCAGTTAGCAGTTCAGGGCTTATCCTACAGCATGGCTATTGTGTCATCAAATTGATTTCTACTCAAAGTGACCCCATGTGACAGACTAGACTCTGTCACTATTATAGACTATAGTCTTTGTAGGTGGAGTTCTGGTGTGGCGCTGTAGGTTAAGCACTAGACCGCAAGGTCGATTTGAACTGCAAGGTGGTGGTTCAAATGCACCAGCCGCTCCTCATACAGGATCGCTATGAGTGGGAACTGATTTGACAGCACTTAACAACAATCACAACAGCAATCTCTACAGGAGCAGATTGACCGATCTTTCTCCCTTGCAGATGCTGAGTGGGTTTGAACCACAAACCTTTTGGTTAGCAAGTCAAGCATTTAATTGTTGTGCTACCAGGGTTCTTTAAACTTAAACAGATCCCTCTCAGTTTCCTGTCTTGCACCAAACAAACTATCACCAATAATAACAAAGCCCAATTTTCATAGGCATTGCAGTGGCATTTTGCTTTCTACTTGTACTGAACTAATTTTTAATTGGTATGACTTTTTGTAAACATTTAGAGTGGCATCGTCCATTTCCTCCTCATTAAATACTCCTTGGCATTCATGCTATCATCTTTACTGGATATTCTAACCTTATCATATTCCCCTTTCTCAGCTCAGTCCTGGTGGCTGTGTCTGGCAGGATTTGGTAATTCAGCCTTTTATTAATTCATTAGGTATTTACCCAATACTCCTGTGTGCTGACAAGGTGACCTGGTTAGTAGTTTGAATCTACCAAGCATTTCACAGGAGGAAGATGAGACTTTCTATTCCCATAAAGATTTACAGCCTCGGATACACTCTGTAGGGTGGCTACCACCACCATATGCGTGCCAACAAGGAACCTTGATAGCACAGTGGTTGAGAGCTCGGTTCCTAACTATAAGGCCAGCTGTTCAAAGCTCCCAGTGGCCTTTTGCAAGAAATATCTGGTAGTCTGCCTCCACAGAGATTCCAAATCAAACCCATTGCCTTTGAGTCGGTTCCAACTCATAGCAACCCTAAAGAGTAGACGTTGGCAGAACTACTCCATAGGGTTTCTGAGACTGAAAATCTTTACAGAAACAGACTTCTCCATGTTTACTTCATAGTCCCAACCAAGATTAGAACAGGAGGAGTTGGCTGTGTTTTCTGACCTTCAACCTTATGGTTAACAGCCCAATGTTTAATTCATTGTGTCATCAGGGTTCCTTCCATAAAGACTAGATTGTTGTTGTTGTAGTTGTTAGGTGCCATTGAGTTGGTACTGACTCGTAACGACCTTATGCACAGCAGAGGAAATCTGGTCTGTCCTATAAGATTGAAAGTCAGAATTGACTTGAAAGTACACAATAACAACAACTTGTATACCATACTCTATGTGAAGTAGAGCAGATAGAATCATGAAGAAGAGAGATGAGACCTTACTTTTATGGAGCTCACATTCTAGTCGTTAGCCCACTTCTCCAATCACTGTCCATACTCCCCCTGAGTGGTCTTGTTTCCCTCCTCAGCTTTAATCACAGACAGGGCTTCACATTGATTTACTTCATAAGCCAACAGGCAGCAGATACTCCTGTAAAGAGAAGAGACTGAACCGGACGTGAAACAATCTTGACTCCATATTACCAGCCAAGAGTGGAACAGAAGAATCAAAAGAGTCGGCTGTCTTTTCTGACTCCAAAGTACCAACTGGTGTGGTGCTAGGATTGGCACTGTCCTGCTAACCACAATATTGATGGTTCAAACCTGCCAGTTGCTTCTCGGAAACGCTATACAGGATCGCTATGAGTCTTAACCTACTTGGCAGTACTTAGTAACAACCACCACTTGAAGTGTGTGGGATTTCTTCATCTTGTCACAAGACAAGCTCCAACTTTAGGAGCCTGGTAGCTCATGGCATTTGTGATTGGCTGCTAACCTGAAAGTATATGATTCAAAGGCTTAGAAAATCATTTCTGTAAAAATTGTGGGTTTTGTTAGTTGCCATGGAATAGATTCCAACTCATGACAACTCATATGAGCAGAGAAGAACTGCTCTGTAGGGTTTTTGAGGTTGTGGCCTCTCAGAAGCAGATTGTCAGACCTCATTTTCTTTCCAGGGTGCCTCTGGGTGAGTTTAAACTGTCAGTCTTCAGACAGTTGTCAGACATGTAACCATTTGCACCATCTAGGGACTCCCTGTAAAGATTGTTGTTGTTAAGTGCCGTCGAGTCGGTTCTGACTCATAGCAACCCTGTATAGGATTTCTGAGGAGTGGCTGGTGAGTTTGAACCGCCGACCTTGCAGCTCAAACCGACCTTGCAGTCTAGCACGTTAACCCGAGGTGCCACAGCCAAGAAAATCCTATGGAGCAGTTCTACTCTGTAACACATGGGGTTGTTAATGAGTCAGGGGCCAATTCAATGTTAGCTAACAATTACAAGCTCAAGCTGTTTTCTTCAGCACTATTCAGACATATTACTGGATTCTTCAACAGTAAATTCCCCTTATAGAATCTGCCATTCATGGAAATTTTCTTCTATTTCCCATAAAATGTTTTAAAAGATCCCGCAGTTATTCCATTGTGAGTACTGCCACCCCCTCACTCACACAGTTACAGAAAATAGTAACAGAGCCTCTAGTAAGTGAATACATGTCAAATTCTCCCAGAGTACTAGTGAAGGGAGGTGAATACTGAACACATACACACTACTGACAATAGCATTAAAAAAATGGCCTTTGGGGGAAAAGTTTAAAATGAAATGGCAAACCACTATATGCAACTTATGAGAAATTGATGTAGGGCTGCAATCTAAGTGACAGAAAATAATTTATGCATTGTTGTTGTTAAGTACCATCGAGTCAGTTCTAACCCATAGTAACCCAGTATAGGGTTTCTGAGGAGCAGCTGGTGAGCTTGAAGCAACGATCTTGCTGTTCAAACCGATTTTGCAGTCCAGTGCATTAACCCATAATGCCACACCAGGACTACTTATTATTTTAATAAAAAGTTGAGACATCTTTACTATTATCACCATGTAATTCACGACATTTATAATTGAAGGAGAAAAGCCATCTGCACATCCTGATAGATGCTGGTAAAACATCTGTTAAAATTCAATAGCCATGCCTTGTGAACCTTTTTGGTGAGCTGAGAATAAAAACAAACAAAAAAGACCCTTAACTTATACATATATAAAACAGATGGGAAAACCAGCCTCACAACCCACACTGTATTGTACAAGAAACCTGAGGAAGCATTCCTATCAGAATTTAGAAAACCACTCTGTATGTATGTCAAGGTTAGAGCTACATTTAGGCATGACATTTAAGAAGGCATCAGCACCTCCATGATCAAGAGAAATAAAATGTTCGTGTATAATTTTTTAAAAAAAATCAAAAATAGTTAAATAAATTATGTTGGTTGCAATGTTTGCTTAAAACAAAAATTAATAATAATGCAAAAAGATCCTTGATGAGCAACTCATAAAAGTCTAAAATAAAGACAGGATCAGTTTTGTTGATTTTTTTTTAAAAAAATTGCTTTTGCTTTTGACTCTAATATAGTTCGACTAGTCATTAAAATAAGGAGCCCTGGTGGCTCAGTAGTTAAAGCATCCAACTATTAACCAGAAAGTCGTTGGTTCAAACCACCAGTCACTCCGTGGGAGAAAGATGGGGCAGTTGGCTTCCATAGCAATTTACAGCTTTGGAAACTCTATGGCGCAGCTTTCCTTTGCCCTATATTTGAACAGCAAGTTTGGTGGTTCAAACTCACCAGCTGCTCCGCAGAAACCCTATTCAGGGTCACTATGAGTCGGAACATCAATGGCACTTAACAACAACAACAATGGGTCACTATGCATTGAAATCAACTTGATTACAGTGAGTTTTATTCATTAGAATATTATTTGATTACTAAGTTTCTTAGCACTTATTAAATTTCATGCCCAAGATGGGCATCTTACTTACTTCACAAGTAATATGACCAAAACCAAAAATAAGGAATAATATTGTAGGAGAATAACAAATCTGTGTTTATTTGCAAACCCTGGTTACAACATTCATTGGTCATATGATTTTTAACAAGCCACTTAGCCTTTCATCTGTAAGACAGGGATAACTGTGATGACCGCCTTTTGAAATGATTGTGAGAATTACATGAGTTAATATATGTAAACTCCTTAGGAGGCTAACAAATAATAAACATTATGATGTTTTATCTATTATAATTATCTACCTGGAAAGTTCAAGAAAAATCTATTTAAAAAATATTAGAGCCATTCAAGAAAGCATAAAAAATTAACAACTTCTCCACATGTCAGTCACATCCAATTAGCAAATGTCATGTAGAAAAATATACCGTCACATAGCAATTATAATCATTAGGGATCTGGGGATACATATAACAAGATCAGTGTAAAACTTGTATGAAGAAACTACCATACATTACAGAAACTCTTTAAAAGGACTTGAATAAAAAGTGATATATTAGATTAATGCCTGGAAACATTCAGTATTATAATAAAAAAGATTGTAACTCTTCCCCAAAGTAATGGTAATTTAATATTGTCCCAACTAAAATTACAATAGACATTTCCAATAAATGTTGACTGATTTTCAAATTCATCTATCACACTTGGATAGGCAGGAATTCTTTCTTTTTTCCTTTTTTTTTAGTAATGGAGCAATTTTAAAAAATTTAATCCCTTTATTATATATATTTATATATTTACGAATGTGGTTAGTGATCACATCTGTGGGTTGATTCTTTTAAAAAGTAGAACCAATTATTAGGGTAGATTCTATGCTTTCTTCATTACATGGTGGAATATCTTGTGTAGATGTATTCTGTTGTTGGAATGACAGCTTGAACCAATTTCAAGAAAATTAAAAGATAACTATGAACACCATGAACTCCTCTCCTTCTACAATGATTTTTAACGATTTTCTTCATTACTTCAGCATGCAGAGGAGCTGGTTAGGTGGGAGGAGGCAGAGATGAGTGTGATTTTCAGTGACCACTCTTTTCTTGATGTGATCTTGATTGATTTCTTCATACATGTATTTGACTGTTACAGGCTACCTTTGCTCATTATAGCCAAATAACAATAGTCATGGTGTTTGATAACAACATAAGCAATATAAAAGTTGTAAGTTCTGGTTTTCAAAATAGCATCTTCACCTCCAATATCCAATAGCTTTACAAGCTTCTACTATTTTCCTTGTGTCTAGGGTCGCTTCATCATGTCTAGGTTTTCAACAATCTACTTTCTTCATATTCTTCCATATCTGTAGTTTCTCCTTCCTCTTCCTCGCATAATGCTGAGCACTCCTGGAGTTTTATACTGTCCTTACTTTCAAGTGAAATCTCCTTATGTGCTTCAGTTATTCCTCCAATATATCTACCCATCCCCATCATCATTGTCTTCTTCAATGATAACTTCCAATTCATCTGAATATTCCATTTGTTTGCACCACTTGTACCAGGGCACATTTTTGGCTACCAAAACTTGTTTGCCTGTTGGTTGATATGCCTTCAATTTCAATTATTCCCTTGTAACCCATTGCTGTGTTGGACAGTGGTGAACTAAGTGATCTCCAGCTGCCGCAGATATCTCTAGGGTGAGAACACATGTTTCCTTAAACTTTGATCCCTTGTTTTCCAGTGTCAGTCACCTCCAGTGCCTTTCTCTTCACCATATTAATCACAGTTTCTATCCAGGGGGTGGGTAGTGGCCAGATCCAGGATGGGGTGGGAAAGGCA
>NW_006408820.1:1291371-1297470 GCF_000296735.1 Chrysochloris asiatica
AAATGAGACTTTCTGCTCCCATAATGATTTGCAGCCTCAGAAATCCTACAGGGATTCACTATGAATCAGAACTTGTATCATGGCACACCACCACTACCAGAAGCTCAAACAATTTTCTCTTGGAAGAAATAAACTCAGAATGCTCCTTAGAAGTGAAGGTGGTAAGACTTTATCTCATGTACTTTGGAAGGGCCAATCGCTGAAAACGAATATCATGCTTCATAAAGTAGATGGTCACTGAAACAGAGGAAGAACTTCAATGAGATGAATTGACACAGTAGCAGCAACAATTAGCATCAATTGTGAAGATGGTGCAGGACTAGACAGTGTTTCGTTCTGTTGTGCATAGGGTCGCTATGAATTGGAATCAACTCAATGGCAATTAACAAGAGGAATAGGAGTTTTGGTTATATGATGATTTTGTGCTTGGCTGCTAATCAAAAGGTCAGTTGGTCAAACCCACAAGTGCTCTGCAGGACAAACAACCTGGTGATCTGCTCCTGCCACGATTTATAGCCTAGGAAATTCTACGGAGTCAGTTCTACTCTGTCGTATGTGATTGCCATGAGTTGGGATCAACTTGAAGGCACATAACAACAACGAGAGATGATGGTGATCTAAGAGTGTTGGCATGGAGATGGCAAAGCAGTATAGGAACATTGAGTAGATGTGATAAATAGGACTTGGTGATTGATTCGATGTGGGAAGTGAATGAGAGGAAAGAATCATAGGTGACACCCAGGTGTGAGACCCAAACAACTAACTGGCTTAGCTGTTAGTCTTGTATCTGAGAAATTTGTTGAGCTTTCTTTATAGTTCTAATGGTTGAACTGTGGATTCTTTTAGATTTTCTATGCAGGCAATAATATTGACTACAAATAAAGATGGTTTAGTCCTTTCTCTTCCTTTTTATAGATGTAGTATCAGTCAAAGTTCAGTTAGGGAAAGAGAAACAATTCTCAGTATTTCAAGAAGAAAGGATTAATAGAAGGGATTGTTGTTGTTGAGTGCTGTTGAACCAATTCTGGCTCACAGTGATCATGTATCAAGTTTCCAAGGAGCAACTTGTGGGTTTGAACCACAGACCGTGTAAGGTTAACAGTCCAGTGTTTCTCCTACAGCAACACACCAGGACTCCAATAGAGAGGATTGTTGTTAAGTTCTTGTTATTAAGTGCCATTAAGTTGGTTCTGACTCATAACCACCCTGAATAGGGTTTCCAATGAGCAGCTGGTAGGCTTGTACCACCGACCTTGTGGTTATCAGTCCAGTGCTTACCCTACAGTGCCACAGGTACTTACAAAATTGTTGGGGATAGTCAAAGGCAGGACAAGCTGCTGCTAGCTTTGAGATGCAACATGAGAGGTGTGGTCTTGCTGATCAGAAAGTCCCTGTTGCCACCCAAGTTGGGAAACTGTAGTAAATTGACACTGAAGATCACAGATGCCCTACAGCATGACAGCAATAGTTGACAGAAGGTCTTCTGAGAACTTTGCAAATCCTCGTTTCTGCTCTAGCCCAGCATTTATGAGCCACTGCCAGAGAAAGGCCTGTAAGGTTTCTTTCTGACTGTCTTCCATCTTCAGCAATGACTCCAGCATCTGGTTGGCTGAATGTTAATGGCATTCAGGACCCCGGAAGCAAAGGAGTCTGGGACAAGGAGTTCCCAGGCTTCTAGTGTCTGTGATAAAGGGCAGGGATAGTAAAAATAAAAGCTGGTTGCAAAACAAATGAATAAAAATCATTATCCAGCAGTTTTGCATTAATTTACTAACCTTATTGTTTTGTAAGGAGTCCCTGGGTTAAGCAAAGGATTAACTTAATCAGCTGCTAACTGAAAGGCTGGTGGTTCAAGTCCATTCAGAAGTACTTTGGGAAAAACAGTCCAGTGACCTACTCTGGTAATGTAATGGTTATGAATTGGGCTGCTAACCTCAGGGTCAGCCGTTCGAAACTACCAGCTGTTCCGCAGGAGAAAAATGAGGCTTTTTTCTCCCATAAAGATTTACAACCTCAGAAACCCTGTACAGAGTCCCTGTGAGTTGGAACCAACTCCATGCCACATTAACAACAACAACAACAACAACAAGCCTATGGACCATAGTTCTACTTTACTCAACAACAACTATTGCTTTGCTTGTTTGTTTGTTTGTTTTGCTTGCTCCGTTTGTATGCTAAGCACCCAAAGCCCTTTGAATATAAGTGCACTCATCAGTTTCTTCTCTCACCATTCTCCTCCACTTTCTATAGATGTTCTAGAAGATGCACAAAATGACATGCAATTTCCCAAACATATTTCCATGCCTTTGCATATGGAGCCTGTCAAAAGTTACCTCTCTGTTCTGCGAATGCTCTTTCCATTCCTTCTCCGCTCCACACTTACTGGCCCCATTCCCTAGTCAGAAAGAATGAACTCCTATCTCCTCAGTGTTTCCATTATACTTGGTTCATAATTCTATTAAAACAACTTGTCTCACTGAATTATATGCCCACCTCTTCCAACAGACATAAACATCTTCGATAAGGGACCAAGGCTTATATGAATATCAGTGTACTAGCTTCATGTTTGTGTCTCAAAGACCTACCTACTAGAGTGGTTGGAGCATTCTAGATACTCATGAAAGGTTAACTGAATGTACAAAAGCACTATATTTTGCATGGTCACTCAGAGCAAGCAGCTGAGGTGGTATCACAAAAGTCACCTTCAGAAATAGTAATGCCACTTGTTTTTGAAAGCGGACAAAAACGTATGCTTATAATTACCTATTAATGCTCACTTCAGGTTCTAAATTCTTCTTTTCTATTTGTGTTGACTTTTTCTCTGCCCTTAGTTTCTAGCTTCTGCCCATGCTTTTTAATCCTGCAGCACTGCTTCTCTTTAAGATATAATCCTAACTCAACATTCTGCCTGCCACTCGCCAAAACAATGATAGTGATATGGAAACACACTCAAAGACTCTTTTAATAAATTATGGTTTACACAGAATCAGAGAACTCTAGAGTCTGAAGTGTCCTTAGAGAACCAGTCCTTACATTTATACAAATATGGAATCTGAGCAGTCCTCAAATTCTGTTTAAAAATTGGTTCACAAGCTCATCTTTTTTTGTATTTCAGTTAGGGGTCCCTTTATAGTCATCCTCCCAAAGTTACTAGCACATAGTACAGTGTTAGGTGCACAATAAGTAATTAATTAAGTATGTTTAATTGCTGTAAAAATCACTTTTATCAGCACAAACAGAAACTCAGTGCTTCCTAAACAATGATTCTCCGTTTTTCTTCCACCCCTGGTAACTACTAATACATTTTAGTCTCTATACATTGAGCAAAGGAGCTCTGGTAAGTGTAGTGGTTACAAGTCAGGCTGCTAACCTCAAGATCAGCAGTTTGAAACTACCAGCCATTCCGCAGGAGAAAGATGAGGCTTTCTGTTCCCGTAAAGGTTTATAGCTTCGGAAACCCTATGCAAAGTTGCTATGAGTCAGAACCAACTCCACAGCACACCACCACCACCATACGTTGATCTATTCTGGATATTTCATACGGGAGAGTACACACTGTTTGTCCTTTCATGATTGACTTCACTCTGCACGTTTTCAAGCTTCATTTATGTTGTAGCGATTGCTTTGTCATATTTGATAGCAGTGTATCAAGATTTCATTTCACTTCATTGTTGTTGTTGTTGTTAGGTGCCATTGAGTCAGTACCTACTCATAGCGACTTTATGCACAGCAGAACAAAACACGGCCCGATCCTGGGCCAACCTCACTACTTTTGCCACGCTTGAGTCCATCGATGCTGCCACTTGGCCAATCCATCTCGTTGGGGCTCTTCCTCTTTTTCTCTGACCCTCAACCTTACCAGACATAATATCCTTCTCCAGTGACTTGTCCATCCTGACAATATGTCCGAAGTCTGAGAGACAAAGTTTGGCCATCTTGGCCTCCAAGGAGCACTCTGGCTACATTTCTTCCAGAATGGATCTATTGGTTCTTTTGTCAGCCCAATATTCCATTGCATGTATGTATATACTGCAGTTTGTTCATTCATTTATTTGTTGGTGGATTTTTACGCTGCTCACCCCTTTCGGCTCTCATGAATAGTGCTGAGATGAACAAGTGCCATCTATTTGCTGCTTTGATCTAGTATTTTTAATAAATTGGTGCATGGATGTCCCACTTATTAAATGTCCCAAAGTCACTGTTGTAGAATTTCCTGAAGGATGATATGTTCCCAAGGTAACCAGGGAAATAACGTTTTGTTTTTCTTCTTGGAGACACTGTATATTGGCCAATTCATCACTCATTCCTAACTTCAAGGGCTGAAAAGAGAAGATTGGGAAAGTGAATGCCTAGCTTTCCTGGCCTTTATTAACTTGTCCCTCCTGACAATATGTCCAAAGTATGAGAGACAAAGTTTGGCCATCATGGTCTCTAAGGAGCACTCTGGTTGCACTTCTTCCAAAACGGATCTATTGGTTTGTTTGGCAGCCCATGGCACTTTCAATATTCTCCTCCAACACCATAACTCAAAGACATCAATTCTTCTGCGGTTTTCCTTATTCACTCTCTAGCTTTTGCATGCATGTAAGGTTATTGAAAACACCATGGCATGGGTCAGGCGAACCTCAGTCCTCAAGCTGACATCTTTGCTCTTCAACACTTTAAAAAAGGTCTTGTGAAGCAGATTTGCCTAATGTAATACATCATTTGATCTCTTGACTGCTGCTTCTGTGAGTGTTGTTAGTTGATCCAAGAAGAATGAAGTCCTTGACAACTTTAATCTTTTCTCTGTTGATAAGAATGTTTTTTATTGGTCCAGTGGTGAGGAGTTCTGTTTTCTTTACATTGATATGCAATCCATACCGAAGGCTGTGCTCTTTGATCTTCATCAGTAAATGATTTAAGCCCTCTTCACTTTCAGCAAGCAAGGTTGTATCATCTGCATATCGCAGGTTGTTAATGAGTCTTCCTCCAATCCTGGTGCCATGTTTTTCTTCATAGAACCCAGCTTCTCTGATTATTTGCTCAGCATACAGGTTGAATAAGTATGGTGAAAGAATACAACCCTGTCGCACACCTTTCTTAATTTTAAAGCATTCAGTGTTCCCATGTTCTGTTCGAACAATTGGCTCTTAGTCCATGTACAGATTCCTCATGAGCACAGTTAAGTGTTCCGGAACACTCATACTTTGTTCCCCCTTTGTTTTAACTTTTTTGTGTGATTTAGGTGAAATTGTTATTTTAAAAATGGTTGTACCATGACGATACAAAGTGCTGAGCAAATGTATATTTTGCTTGTCATTTAATTTCACAAAGCCCAGGTGCCAGTGAGTTGGTTCCAACTCATAGCGACCCTCTGCACAACAGAACAAGTGTTGCTACCTGTGAGCCCCTTGTTGCTGTCACTATGTGAATCCATCTTGTTGGAGGTCTCTTTTTCACTGACCTTCCACTTTACCAAGCATTATGCCCTTCTCTAGGGTCTGGTCTCCCATGATACATATTCAAAGTACAAGAGACAAAGTCTTACCATCCTATCTTCTAAGAAGCATTTACTTATCACCGAATTGATCTATAAGAATAAAAAGGTTGCTTCAAGGAATGCCTAACATTTGAAAGCAAAGTGGAAACAATGGCAGTTGCAGTAAAACTTCCGCCTCATTCACACACATATTTCTTTATTTTGTCTCAGTTGTACAGTATTGGAAACATCCTAATTCACAAAGATAAGTGGTGGCAGACATAAGAATTTGATTGCCCTTGAATTTCAGGTCTGACGCTTGAAAGAGGCATGTTAAAATTTCTCTTCAGAGTTGAGTCAATAACAGAAGATAATACCTGCTTTCATTCTTTTAACTGATAAATATTTAGTCTGGAAGGAGGAAGTTAATAAACTGGTTCTTCAGCCAGTTAAATCTTCATGACTGAAAGGAAAAGCGAGTACCTGGAAGCAAACTGAGTATCTCTGTCTGGGTATTCTCATCTGTCAAATGTTATTCTTATCTGTAAAATGGTCAAGTGAACAGTGTCCACCTTACAGTGTTATAGTCTCTGGGTATGCAAACACTTAAGCATTCAGCTACTAACTGAAATGTTGGA
>NW_006408820.1:1298350-1307526 GCF_000296735.1 Chrysochloris asiatica
GTTGCCAAGGATTTGATTTTACTTGGATCCACAATCAATACCCATGGAAGCAGCAGTCAAGAAATCAAACAGCAATCAATAAATCTTTTTTTTTTAATAAAAAATTTCCATTGGATAAATAAATCTGCTACAAAAGAACTTCTTTAAAGTGTTAAAGAGCAAACAAGTCACTTTGAGGACTAAAATGTGCCTGAATCCAGCATGGGAATTTTAATTACTTCATATGCATTTGAAAGCTGGTCAATGAATAAGGCAGACTGGAGAAGAATTGATGCACTTGAATTATGAAATTGTTGAAGAATATTGAATATACCATGGACTGCCATAAAAATGAACAAATCTGTTTTGGAAGAAATACAGTCAAATGTTTAGAAGTTAAAATGGCAAATCATGTCTCATACTTTGGACATGTTATCAGGAGAGACCAGTCCCTGGAGAAGGACATTACGCAATGTAAAGTGGTGGGTGGGTCAGTAGAAAAGAGGAAGGCTCCCAATGAGACGGATTGACACAGTGGCTGCCACAATGGGTTCAAAGATGGCAACAGTTGTGAGGATGGCACAGGACCAAGCAGTGTTTCATTCCTTTGTGCAGAGGTTTTTACGAGTTGAAAACTGACTGAATGGCACCTAACAACACCAACTGTATGTAACTATTTTGTATCTGCTGGGACTGGAATGTCCAAAATTCACAGGTCAGGTGGCAGCTGAAGACTCTTGAAAGGTTGTATCCCAAGACTCATAGTTTAGGTTATGGAAAGAGTAAAGACAGTAAATTCTGCTAAGATATCTATTTATAGTCAAGAGCCAGACCACACTCTAAGAAACATCCCTCCCAATGGATTGATTGCATGACAGTATATTACTTTGTGGAATAGCATCTAGACTAGTCCTTGGCTAAACCACTGGGAGTCATCATCTTGCCAAGTTGAAACATAAAAGGAACCATGGTACCAATTGATGTGTCTTCACCTTCAGACTCTTTCCCATCCTTACTTTCTTTCAGTGCAAGAGTTCCTACTTCTCTTATTTCTCAGACTTGTCATGGCGTTCTTGTCCCCCTCCATGCCCAGCTGCATCTCTTTCACCACTGAATAGCACATGTCCATTAACATTTTCCTTGTGATCAAGCAACAGAATCCCAGAGGGTAGCAGACTCTGTCCCACAAACTGAGGTCCAACAGTCAACTTACCTAAACTGGCCCCATTTTCAAAGATGCTGAACTCAGTACACCAAATCCTTCCTATAAGCAGACAGCTAACTTGATGGGTTAGGAGCTTTCTTTGGGGGAAAACATTATGAGATTATTTTGGAAATGGAGAAAACAAAGACTGCATCCATCCATGCACCAGTAATAAAATAACAAGTTATTATCAATGGAGCAAAAAGAAAGTTTACTGGAATGTCCGTGTGGCAAAGCTATAATGAAGCTCTAATAGTATAGCTATACCCTGGGGCCTGGGATCTGTACTATCCTGAGATACAGGAGACCATGCTGCCTGCTCCTTGGGACTAACTGGTTAAATGAACAGGGCAACAACCTACACCTGAGGGATGTACAGGCTGCCAGGAAGGGACAGGTTGTTCAGCATCCTGTATTTCCACGCTTTCATGGCTGATTAGATCACTTCATACTTCCCTATGATTGAACTCTATAAGTTTCAGGGGAGTTGGGATGAGTCCAGTTCCCAGTTCCTTATATGGCCATTAGTACCCCAACCCCACACATGTCAAAGCAGATCCCGAACAAGCAGTGCCTCCTGATTCAAGCATTATTCCCGTCCCTTAAACTCCCAGGCCCTGCCTTACATGCCAGCAACAGAAGTTGGGGAAACTAATGCCAAGTGAGCTTTCAGATTTCCCACCCTTCCAGAGGGTAAGCAATGTCCAGGCGAGGTTTGCGGTTGGAGCAGACCAGCCAGACCTTGCAAGGGACACGGGTAGGAAGGCTGGCAGGTGGGCTTTCTCCTGGCTTCAGTATCAATTCAGACACTATTTCTGGAAAAATGGCAGTCTCCTCAATAGTTCTCTGCTCCTCTTTTTTAAAATGTTTCTTGTTTGTGATAAAAATATGTATTAAAGACTTTGCCAATTCAATTAATTCTACATGTAAAATTCAGTGACTTTGATTGCATTCATCATGTTGTGTAAACCATCACCACTGTCCTTTTCCAGATGATTCCACCACCATTGACAGAAACTCAGTGCCCCCAAGGCAATGCTTCCCTTCTTTCCCTGCCATTCATCCCTGGAACTGCTAATAAGCTTTGCTCTCTATACATTTGTCTATTTCATACAATATTTCTCCTTTTGTGACTGGCTTATTTTACTCCACATTATGGTTTCATAATGCTCCTTAGAAACCAGGATGACCAGACTTTGTGTCTCATACTTCGGACATTTTATCAGAAGGTACCAGTCCCTGGAAAAGGACATCATGCTTACTAAAGACAATGAAAAATAGAAAGAACCCAATGAGTTGGATTGAAATGGAATTATGAGGTTGGTGTAGGACCAGGAAGTGTTTCATTCTGTTGTACATAAGGTCACTAGGAATCGGTGCTGACTTGATGGCACCTAACAACAAAAATGTTCTCAAGGTTCAGCCATGGGGTGGAAAGCATCAGAATTTCATTTCTCTCTATGATTGAATAATATTCCATTATATGCATATACCACATTTTATTGATCCTTTTATCTGTTAATACTTTAAAAAAAAAAAAATTTTCTACATTTTAGCTATTGTGAATCGTGCTGTGATGAACAATGGTGTTCTGTTTGCTTTCCTGCTTTGTCTTCTTTTAGGTGTCTACCCAGGATTGGGATTGCTGGGTCATATGGCAATTCTGTGTTTAACTTTCTGAAGAACCACCAAACTGTTTTCCTTAGCAGGCTCCCTCTGAAATCCCTTTAGATTTACAGTGCTTTGAGAAGGGAGGGAGAAGAAGGCTGTGTCCCAAATACAGTATCCTTCATTGCTCCGCCTGACCTCTTCCTGACTTAATGAACAGTTCCCCTGGGACACTCTGGCTCCCTGGTTTGTGTTACATAAACACACAGATTATGATCTTAACAACCACAGTCAGCTTTAGAATCATGTATGTGAGCCCCACACAATCTGCGTCCCCACTGAGTTGCCCTCATTCATTTATTTCTCAGTCTTTGTTTTTGTCCTAAGTCAGGGATAAGTGGAAAGTGTCCAATTACCTGCATTATTTTCCTGTCTGCTGGCTGGTTTGTTCTTCTCTAAAACAGTGCCTTTCTTTTTTAAGCTATATATGTATATGTTGTTGTTGTTGTTAAGTGCCGTTGAGTCAATTCCGACCCATAGAGACCCTGTACAGGGTTTCTGAGGCTGTAAATCTTTACGGGAGCAGAATGCCTCATCTTTCTCCCACGGAGCAGCTGATAGTTTCGAACTGCTGGCCTTAAGGTTCGCAGCCCGATTCGTAACCACTACGCTACCAGAGAAAGAGAGGCTTTTTGCTCCCGTAAAGATTTACAGCCTTGGAAACCCTGTATAGGGTCGCTATGGGTCGGAACCGACTCGACTGCATATAACAACAACTGCTGACCTTAAGGTTCGCAGCCCAATTCGTAACCACTATGCTACCAGAGCTCCTTATATATACAACAAAATATTTGCCATTTCAACCATTTTTTACATGTACAATCCAGCCACACCAATGGCATTTCCCATGTTACGCAATCATCACCACTATCCTTTTCCAAATCTTTTTCTTTCCTCTCTCTCTCCTTTCTTCTTCCCAAACATTTCTCTTTTTGGTGCCACATTGAACTTCATTTCTTCCAACTTTATATGTGTTCAATTTACAAGTGTCTTTGTAACTTTCACTTCATGTTGACCCTATTTTTATTTCCCTGCCTCTCACGGTGTTTTCCAGCTGATTTTGTTCCTGAGCTAGCCATGTGTAGGAGACAGAGCACTGTCTATGTTTGGTCATACTGCTGACACATGCTAGCTCTGTGCTCTCCAGGTCACCTTTCTATTGAACTTACAGACATTTATCAATTTCTTTAGCTAGATAATAGGAGCAAGAGCATTGTCTCTAAGAAGGGTATCTCAAGGATAAAATGAGATCATGGGTAAAAGAGAGTACTAAAAACTAGTATAAAAATAGTAGTATTGTTATTGTTGCAAACTGCTATCCCATCGACATCAACTCATGACAACAGGATGAAGTATTTGCTTGGTGCTGAGTCATCTCCAGCACTGTATCAGAAAACATTCTGTTGCAATCGATGAACTTTTTCCATTGGCTCATTTCCAGAACTAGGTTTGCCAGGCCTTTCTTCCTAGTCTGTCTTAGTCTGGAAGCACTGCTAAAACCTGTCCACCATGGGTGACTCTGCTGGTATTTGAAATATCAAGGGCATAGCTCAGCATCAGAACAATATGCAAGTCACCACAACAAGACAAACTAACAAAGCGTTAATGTAAAAACCATACTACTCTTCATGTAGTAAGTGCTAGTCTGTGCCATGTACCAGGCTGAGTTCTTCATATTTTTTTCTTTCATCCTCATGACAATGCAATAAAGGATGGTGTCATTGCTATCCACATTTTCTCTTGTGCAATTTATGGCTCAAGGAGGCTAAGTAGTTAACCTAAGATTACACAGCATGGTTAACCAGGATTTGAACCAAGTTTATCTGGCTCCAAAGTGTGGGCTCTTAAATTATACACCACCCTGAGGTATTTTAAGTCAAAAGCACCATTATATAGTTAGATTCTGGTATTGTTGGTGTATCCACACTCTGTGAAATCTAGTGATTAGGAAATAATACAATTCAAGCATACTTGGAGGATGGGGTAGTGAGGAAGCACTTGCGAAAAATTTGCTTGTGTCAAAACTCATGCTTCCTCAAAAAGTTGGAAATAGAAATATCGCATAACCCAGCAATCCCTCTACTTGGTATATATCCCCAAGAAGTAAGAATCATGACACAAGTAGATGTACGCACACTCATGTAACAGCAGAAGGATAGAGACAGCCTAAATGTCCATCGATGGAAGCATGGAGAAACAAATTTTGGTACATACACACAATGGAGTACTATGCAACATTGAAGAATAACAATGAATCTTCAAAAAACATGGTAACTTGAATGAACCTGGAGGACATTATTCTGAGTGAAATTGTTGTTGTTGTTAGGTGCCATCGAGTCAGAACCGATTCATACCGACCCCATGCACAGCAGAACGAAACAATGTCTGATCCGGGACCAACCTCACTACTGCTGCCACACTCGAGTCTATCAAGGCTGCCACCTGGACAATCCATCTCGTTGGGGGTCTTCCTCTTTTTCTCTGACCCTCCATTTTACCAAGCATGATATCCTTCTCCAGTGACTGCTCCCTCCTGACAATATGTCCAAAGTATGAGAGACGAAGTTTGGCCATCTTGGCCTCAAAGGAGCACTCTGGCTGCACATCTTCCAAAACAGATCTATTGGTTCTTTTGGCAGCCCATGGCACTTTTAGTATTCTCTTCCAAAACCATAATTCAAAGGCATCAATTCTACGATCTTCCTTATTCACTGTCCAGCTTTTGCATCCATATGAGGTTATTGAAAATACCATGTCTTGGATCAGGCACATCTTAGTCCTCAAGCTGACATCTTTGCTCTTCAACACTTTAAAAAGTTCCTGTGCAGCAGATTTGCCTAATGCAATACATCATCTGATCTCTTGACTGCTGCTTCCGTGAGTGTTGATAGTTGATCCAAGAAGAATGAAGTCCTTGACAACGTCAATCTTGTCTCTGTTGATAAGAATGTTGTTTATTGGTCCAATGGTGAGGATTTCTGTTTTCTTTACATTGAGATGTAATCCATACCAAAGGCTGTGCTCTTTGATCTTCATCAGTAAATGTTTTAAATCCTCTTCACTTTCTACAAGCAAGGTTGTATCATCTGCATATCACAGGTTGTTAATGACTCTTCCTCCAGTCCTGATGCCATGTTTTTCTTCATAAAAGCCAGCTTCTCGTATTATTTGCTCAGCATACTGGTTGAATAAGTATGGTGAAAGAATACAACCTTGTCACATACCTTCTTAATTTTAAAACATTCAGTGTTTCCATGTTCTGTTCGAACAACTGCTTCTTGGTCCAGGTCCAGATTCCTCATGAGTACAATTAAGTGTTCTGGAATACTCATGCTTCATAATGTTGTCCATAGCTTGTCACGATCCACACAATCAAAAGCCTTTGCATAGTCAATAAAGCACAGATAAACATCTTTCTGATATTCTCTGCTTTCGGACAAGATCCATTGGACATCAGCAATGATATCTCTTGTTCCATGGCCTCTTCTGAATCCAGCTTGAACCTCTGGAAGTTCCCTGTCAATGTATGATTGTAGCCGTTTCTATATTACCGTTAGCAAAATTTTACTCACTTGAGATATCAAAGAGATTGTGTGATGATTTCCACATTCCTTGGGGTCACCTCTCTTTAGAATGGGCACAAATATGGATCTCTTCCAATCAGTCAGCCAGATAGTTGTCTTCCAAATTTCTTGGCAGAGATGAGTGAGTGCCTCCTGTGCTGCCTCATTTTCTTGAAAGATTTCAATTTTTATTCCATCACTTTCTGGTGCCTTGTTCTTTGCCAATTCCTTCAATGCACTTTGGACTTCCTCCCTGAGTATCATTGGCTCTTGATCATATGGTACCTCTTGGAATGGTTGAACACTAACCATTTCCTTTTCATACAATGACTATGTGTATTCCTTCCATCTTCTTTTGATGCTTTCTGCATCATTCAATAATTTGCCCAGAGCATCTTTCAATAACCAAAATCGAGGCTTGAATTTTTTCTTCAGTTCTCCCAGCTTGAGAAATGCTGACCGTATTCCTCCTATTTGGTTTTCTGATTCCAAATCTTTGCATATTTTATTATAATATTTGTCTTCATCTTCTCGAGCTGATCTTTGAAATTTTCTGTTCAGCTCTTAGACCTCCTCATTTCTTCCATTTGCTTAGATCTCTACGCTGGAGAGCAAGTTTCAGAGTCTCTTCTGACATCCATTTTGACCTTTTCCTTCTTTCTTGTCTTCTTAATAACTTCTTGCTCTCATCATGTATGATGTTCTTGATGTCATCCCACAACTCTTCTGGTCTTTGGTCTTTAGTGTTTAATGTATCAAATCTGTTCTTCAGACGATCTCTAAATTCAGGTTGGATAAATTCAAGGTCGTATTTTGGCTCTCATGGACTTGTTTTCATTTTCTTCAGTTTCAGTTTGAATTTGCATACGAGTAATTGATGGTCTGTTCCACAGTCTGCCCCTGGCCTTGTTTTCACTGATGATATGGAGCCTTTCCAGCTTCTCTTTCCACAGATGTAGTCAATTTGATTTCTATGTGTTCCATCTGGCAAGGTCCATGTGTATAGTCGTCTGTTATGTTATCTAAAGACAGTATTTGAAATTAACAAATCATTGGTTTTGAAGAATTCTATCTTGCGTTCTCCAGCATCATTTCTGTCACCAAAGCCATATTTTCCAACTAATGGTCCTTCCTCTTTGCTCCCAACTTTTGCATTCCAATCACCAGTAATGAGCAATTAATCTTGATTTCATGTTTGATCGATTTCAGATTGAAGAAATTGGTAAAATTCTGCTATTTCATCCTCACTGGCTTTAGTGGTTGGTGCACAAATTTGAATAATAGTGGTATTAACTTCTCTTCCCTGTAGATGCATGGATATTATCCTATCACAGAGAGCATTGTACCTCATGACTGATCTGGATATGTTCTTTTTGACAATGAATGTAACACCATTCCTTTTCAATTTGTCATTCCGGCTTAGTAAACCATGTGGTTGTCAGATTCAAAATGGCCAATACCAGTCCATTTCAGCTCACTAATGCCTAATATATCGATGTTTATGCATTCCATTTCATTTTTGACAACTTCCAATTTTCCCAGATTCATACTTCGTACATTCCATGTTCCAATTTTCAGTGGATGTTTACAGCTGTTTCTCGTCATTTTGAGTTGTGCCTCATCAGCAAATGAAATCATGGTTAACTCTACTTTGAGGTGGCATCTCTTTGAAATTAGTCAACCACAAAAGGACAAATATTGCATGAGACCACTATTGAAAACTTCAGGAAAGGTTTTCATGTGAAAAGAAACATTATTTGATGGGTACCAGGAATGGAAGGAAAGGGAGAGTAATTCACTTACTAGCGGGTAGACATGTGCTAACTTGGCTAATGGGAAAGCAATATACAACAAAAGGAAGTTTGGCAAAAGAATGATGAAGAAAGGTGAAGACACAGTAAGGGATGCAAATGCTAAAGGGGATAGAGGCAAATACTATTATATACACAACCTGCAACAACAGTGATCTACAGGTAGATACATGGACAGACACATAGGCTGAATGGGTATGAGAGGGAGAGGGGGAGTATACCCACAAATATATAAGGATTTGACAGAGGATATCTGTATGTGGCTGTTTATCTTTGCTGCAAACACACTTATGAATGTGGTGGAGCATGTTCTTGTTGTTGTTAAGTGCCTTTGAGTATGTGCCAACTCATGGTGACCCTGTGTAGGGTTGCCAAGGAGTGGCTTGTGAGTTTGAACTGCCGACCTTACTGTTCAAACCAACCTTACCCTACGGTGCCACATAAATGATGACAACTTCCTAGGTTATTATCAAACATCTTAAGACAATGAGTTGCTGGGCTGGGGGCTCAGGACCATAATCTGAAGGAAGACTGTGGTCACTTGGCATAAAATAGTCCACACAAAAATGTGTTCTACATCCTGCTTTGATGAATTGCAACTGGAATCTTAAAAGGTCATGAATAGCCAGCCATCTAAAGTGCAATTATTGGTCTTTCCATGTGTGGGAGAAAGAAGAGTGATGACAACTGAAGATGCTTGGAATCAATGAGTCCAGTAGACTAATGGAGCATGTGGACATCAGTCTCCACAACTCTGGGACCAGAAGAACTTGGTGGTGCCCAGCTGCCACTATCAACTGCTCAGAAAGGGACCATGTTAGAAGGTCCTGGATAGATTAAAAGGAAATGTGAAAATTTTCTCAAAATTATGAAGAAAAAAAATAAAAAAGATCAGGCTTACTGGCCAGAAAGCGACGGGAGGACCACAAGGCTATAGCCCTTGACCACTCT
>NW_006408820.1:1307666-1309688 GCF_000296735.1 Chrysochloris asiatica
TTTCCAAGGAGCTGCTGGTGAGCTTGAACCACTGACCTTGTGGTTCAAACCGACATTGCAGTCTAGCACATTAAACCACAATGCCACTAGTAAGGTATGCTCACCATGAAATGGTTAATTATCCAAGATCAAAATGGTAACATTACCTAAAGACAGAGTTGAGAAGGGATGGGAAGCAAGCACCATAGAGAGGAAGTGGAATAATTGTGGTTGCATGGAGGAGATTGCAGTCATTGAGATTTGTTGAATGGAAAACTGATGATCTTCTCTATAAACCTTCACTCAATTCACAATAAAAAGTTTCAAACAACAACAGCTCATGCCACTGACCAAGTGGGCAACAAAGTATAGAGACAATTAACGTCCTTGATTGCAAAGAGACCAAACTGTGACTTTAGGCAGGTCAGTCTCTCTGGCCTTCTCCATCCTTGCCTATGAAGAAAGAGCTTGAACAAGGAAACCATTAAAGCCTATGTAAGTCATAATATTAAAAGTGCTAACATTTGTTAAAAGTGCTTACTAAATGCCAGGGGGAACGCGATGGCTCTGTAGGATAAGTGCTGGACTGTAACAACAAGATCCTATAACAAGATTACTATAATTCAAGTCCACCAGTTGTTCCATAAGAGCAAGATAAGACTTTCTTTTCCCACAAAGATTTACAGCTTCAGAAACATTACACAGGGTCGTTATGAGTCCGAACTGACTCCATGGCACATAACAAGAACTTTTTAAAGCACTTCATGTTCAATCTTAAATAATTCTCACAGCTACCATAAGAGTTTGCTGCTATTGTTAGCACTCCCATTTTAGAGACAAGGAAACTGAGGCACAAGGAACTTTCCCTGAAATCACAGAGAGAAGTAGAGGCAGAGCTGGGAACCAACACACTTAACCTCTTATCTATCTTTACATCTAACTTATAGAATTTCTTACTATAATTTCATTGGATGGGTGAGTGACCACATTTGATCACCTTCTGACTAGCTTACTGCAGTTTTTATCTCCAGAAAAAAAGATAATGTTTGCCTTTAAGACATCAATAAAATGCCTGGGACATCTCTTGTTGTTGTTGCTGTTGTGAAGTGCCATTGATTTGTTTCTGACCCATACTGAGGAGCAGGTGGTGAGCTTGAACCGCCAGGCTTGCAGTTCAAATGGCAGCCTGGTGCATCAACCCACACACAGCGTCACACCTGGACTCCTGGGACATCTCTAGCACTCAACAAATATTTGCTTGGTTGTTTTTGTTTCGTTTTTCATTCTTCTTCTTCATTAAAAAATGATGTGAAAAGACATGGAAACAAACAATAATAAACCTATAAGAAATAGAATATGATGAGGTTGCATAACCGAGAGAAATTATCTGACTCAGACCTCCTAGTATGAACTAGCAGAGCAGAGAATCATTCAAAGATGAAGTAAAATATGAATCCATGCAGTTCTCATCCACACTGAAACAACCACACACAAAAATCATTCCGGTAGCAAAAGCTTGACGTATTGACTTTGGCAATGTTTTCTCCCTCTCTTTGTGCCAATAAAGTTATTAGAATTGAATTGAGACAAGCAGGGGCACAAATTGAGCTGAGACAAAGATGCTGAGCAGTTCAAATCAATGACTCGAAGAGCTGATTTCCTGCCAAAGAAGGAATCGTCCACTCTGGCTAGTGACCCAGCACCCAGCTCTGTATAGGCTGCTAGGGGGGGTTCTGTAGGGAATTCCCAGGTGACTTGGGACTGACATCTATGGAAGAAGGAAAAGGGTACCCTTTCCATCATCGAGAACCAGAGAGGCCAGCACCCACTAGGGTGGAGAACAGTGATGCTTTCTAATCTCACTACCCTCCCCAGGCTGTGGAAAGGAACGAGGAGGCAGAGACGGAGGGTGGGAAAGAACACAGTGTTATTCACAATCTGTTTGTGGCAGGAAGAAAAAGTGGCTTAATAACCCACAGTCAGATTAATGGAATCTTCCTTCTCTCCTCTAGCGGAGTTGGTCCTCTGGTGCCACTGCAGAAG
>NW_006408820.1:1309788-1317791 GCF_000296735.1 Chrysochloris asiatica
AACAAGTGCTTGAGGAGCACTGTGGAGCTAATTAACAAATCAGCCCCCAAGTGTGCCCAAATCCATTCCACTAGAACTGCAAAGATGGAGAGTGTTCAGACACTGGCTTAATGAGACACTCACTAGCATTCTCTGGAAGCCACCATGATCACCTGGTACCTCTTCTAGCCACTTTAAACCAAATCATTTGTCAGTGATCAGCTCTAGTTCATGGCAACCTCATATGTGTCAAAGTAGAACCATGCTCCATAGCATATTCAGTGACTGTTTTTGTTGTTTGTTTTTTTTTCAGAACAATACTACTAGTATAGTGCTTCTGGGTAGATTTCTTTCTTCTGAAGTGTTTCTGGGTAGATTCAACTGAGCATGTTAGTAACTAAGCATGTTAACCCTTTTCACCACCGAGGGATTACTCTCTCTCAATCAGTTCCACCCTCTACCCACGTTGGCTCCAAGCTTCTTCTCCCTTCCATTCATATTCTCTATCAACTGCCCACCAACCATAAAGCTCCCAAACTGCCCTTTAACATCTGTGTCCAAAACTCTGAGAAAGACTGCACTTTGTATAATGCTAGCAAGGCTATAGAAGATAAATATGAGATGACTTCAAAAAGCTCATGGAAAATGGAATAGAAAGATAATGGAATATTTCCATGAACTTTTTGACCTTGCAGTCTAGCGCATGAACCCACAGCGCCACACTAGGACTCCAAAACAAAATTAGACAATATCTAATAGCCAATATTTAATAATAGTCCAATATCTAAATAAGAGAAAGAAGACAGAAAACAGCTAACAACAAAAGACATTATCCCAGAAAGCTTCTCAGAAATGAAAGACAAGTGTTCCAAGCTTTAAAACATTAACCCAAATAGTGAGTCAAAACAGATTCATAGTAAGGCACATGGAATTTTGAGGGGGGCAGTAATTTTTCAGCTGGATACTATAATAGTCATTTCACTCATCTCCTTATTTCTTGTCTCACCCCATTAAGTCCATCACAATGACGATCTCCCTAAAACTTGAAACTGGTCTTACTTCTCAACTTTCCCTACAGGATCAGCACCCAGCTCCTTAGCCTGGACCAACTCCTTCAGAGATTCACCATTGTCTTTTCAGACTCACCTTATAGCTGCCTGAAGCCCTCCCTTCCCCTTCTCACCTCCACTTTTGAACATTTGATTTTTCTTCACATTCTGACTCCTGCTAGTGAATAGAGATGGAGCCCTTGTCCTCCCTGCTTCCATGTTATTATTTGCTGTTGTTGTTGTCAGGTGCCATTGAGTTGGAACCGACTCATAGCGACCCCATGCACAGCAGAACGAAACAATGTCTGATCATGGGCCAACCTCACTAACGCTGCCACACTTGATGTCATCAGTGATGCCACCTGGCTGATCCATCTCGTTGGGGGTCTTCCTTTTTTTCTCTGAACCTCCATCTTACCCAGCATGACATCCTTCTCCAGTGACTGTTCCCTCCTGACAATATGTCCAAAGTATGAGAGACAAAGCTTAGCCATCTTGGCCTCCAAGGAGCACTCTGGCTGCACTTCTTCCAAAACAGATCTATTGGTTCTTTTGGCAGTCCATGGCACTTTTAGTATTCTCCTCCAACACCACAACTCAAAGGCATCAATTCTTCTACAATCTTCCTTACTCACTGTTGTTATTAAGTGCTGTCAAGTCAATTTCATACCGGCATCTGAATAGGGTTTTTGAGAAGTGACTGGTGGGTTTGAATCACTAACTTTGCAGTTAGCAGCCCAGTGCTTATCCTACAACATCACACCAGGATCTCTGGATCCCTACTTCCATAACACCTACAGTGTTGGAACTGTTTGCCTCTTGTCCCCACTGCCTAAACTCTATCAAAACAGATATCCAACCATATATCCTAAGACATGACTTGGAGTTGATACTCAGCAATATTTGTTTCATAAGTGAATAAATGTTCCTTAAGTACATAGGCTCTTTTGCTTCAAAGATACATACCTCAGCAACTGCATTTCTAGCACTTTTGTTGCTTTTATATCTTAACACAATTGGCAATGCATAAAACTGTTGAGGGAAGAAACTGCAGTAAACAGGATGGTCCAGCAACACCCTCACAAAGCAAATGCTCTCTGCTCTTGCAAGTTTGCTGCAGTCTTAAAAGGATCCAGCAAGACATTTCGGAATTTTATTCAAGAAAAATCTTGCTGTCCAACATACTGCCTGAAGGTTCTTCCTCAACTACTGAAAAGCTCTTTTCTCCAGGGTGGCTTCCAGCCCAACAGATCCCATTGTTGTTGTTGTTGAGCCAATTCTGACTCACAGTGAACCTAGGCAACAGAATAGAGCTGCACCAAAGAGTTTCTTAGGCTATTCTATTTATAGGAGCAGATGAGCCAGATCTTTTCTTCCTCAGAACTGCTGGGTAGATTTGAATCGCCAAAGTTTAGGTTAGCAGTCAAGCGCTTAACCACTGTGCTACCAGGGCTCCTTGAATTCAGATTGTGGTTGTTGTTAAATGCCATCAGATCGATTTTGACTCATAGCGATCCTGTATAGAGTTTCTGAGGAGTGGCTGGTGAGCTTGAACCACTGACCTTGTGGTTCAAACTGACTTTGCAGTCAAGTGTTTATCCTACAGGGTCACACCAGGAGTCCAGATTCTTGTTCTTGTTGTTATGACATCATGTTGGCTCAGACCCATAACGACCATGAATAGGGTTTCCTAGAAGCGACTGGTGAGCTTGAACAGCCTACCTTGTGATTCAAATCAACTTTGCAGTCCAGCGCATTAACCTACAGTTTCACACCAGGATTTTAGCGACCTTGAATTCTGATTAGCAACATTGAAAAATCACAAATCTAAGAAAGCCACAAAGGCAATCCCAAGGGCACATGAATAAAAACAAAAGGGACCCAGAGTTCTCTTTTGCTCAAGGGTCAGGGGGCCAGAGACCTATCAAGGGTATGACTATGGGGTGTGCTACGGGTGCCACCTGAGGGTGGGGGTGGGGTGCTAATGAGTGGTTTCTCATCACCATCCCCAGATGTGAAAGTTCATTCAGAAAGTTAAAACTAATTGCCGTGGCACTATTTCCCATAGCACAGCCTCTGCATGGGGGGCCACGTATAGTTTGGCTGACCGTGAATTTATTTGATGTAGTTTTTATGTTTATAGTCTACCCCACCTTGAGCTCTGGACTTTTATTACTTGCTGGAAACAAAAAAGCACTTCCTTTCACTTAACCTAAAAGTCCTCTTTCACAAATCTCACCTATCCCTCCCTAAATCTGTACCTGTTGTTGTGCAAATAGGACGTGTATGGGCTCTCTCCAGTTGTGTGTGCCTGTTGGGATTTTCCTGACAATTCACACAGCCCCTCTTAGCCTTCAACTTTCCAGACCGAAGTAAATATATAGTGTCTGGAAGAAGAAGGCCCGCACACATTAAATATTGAATGATGATTATGAAGCTGCCTCTAAATGGTTGATTTAGACTCTTACCACGAGTCTGAGATTTGTCAATTAACTAACCAATTGTTGCCAAACACAGTGTTAAGACAAAACAAATGAGCATGTCCAGGTCCCCCTCGGGACAGGGACATGTGTTCATTGGGCTCTAAATCCCCTGGGATCGTGTTTTCAAGAGAAAGATTTTCTTTCTGTGTGCCTGGCAGCCTGCCTTTGTGAGGTGGTTGGATGCGTTACCAAACCTTTCTGAGACATTAGCTTTGTGTGGAGACCGTTGTTCTGCCATTAGAAGGAAGAAAGAGAGAAAGAAGCTCCGAGAGGGAAGAGGGAAAATAGAAGCCTGTTCAGAGCTTCTGTTTTGTCAGGCCCTGATTTAGGTGATTCACATATATTATGGCTTTTGCTGTTGCCCCAGAGCCACCCCGTGGTGTTTGAATGGCCCCATAGGTGTTTCTAGGCTATAATCTTTATGGGATCACCAGATCTTTTGTGCGTGGAGCCAGTGAGTAGATTCAAACCGCCGATCTTTTGGTAACAATCAAACACTTGACCATTGCACCATCAGGGTTCCTTTGTTGTTATTGTTGAGTGCCGTGGAGCCAATTCCAACCCATAGAGACCCTGTATAGGGTTTCCAAGGAGCAACTGGTGAGCTTGAACCACCAACCTTGAGGTTCAAACTGACCTTGCAGTCCAGCATATTAACCCACAGCATCATGCTAGTCCTCACAATAATCCATGAGGTAGATTGGGATTCTGCTGTATTATACAGAAAAGGAAACAAAGACCCAAAAGGGCTGGGTAATTTGCCCAGGATGCTAAAACAGTAGCCTGGACTTTAAATAAAGCCTGGCCTGTAGGAGCCCAAAGCCCCATGCCTTATTAATAACATCTCCTTGTAGAAAAGCTGGGGGATTGTGCAGCCCTATATGACCACCCAATCCTGTGGAGGTCTGATTCTCTGCTCCAGTCCAGGGACAGCAGGACTCTTCCTCACTGTCTTTTCCATTCTCCTTCCCCAATTCTGCCCCCTGTCTCCGAAAAAAACAACAACAACAAAAACAAATTCATTGCCATCAAGTTGATTCTGACTCTTGAAGTCCTTATTCTTTACAGGGTAGAATGGCTCCATAGGGTTTTCTTGGCTCTAATCTTTATGGAGAGGAGCTCTGGTAGCATAGTGGTTATGAATCGGGCTGTGAACCTCAAGGTCAGCAGTTCGGAACTACCAGCTGCTTCCCGGGAGAAAGATGAGGCTTTCTGCTCCTGTAAAGATTTACAGCCTCTGAAACCCTGTACAGGGTCGCTATGAGTCAGAATCGACTTGATGGCACATAACAACAACAACAACAATCTTTATGGAAAGCCAAATCTCTAGGCATTTCATTTGCTGTGCCACTGAATAGGTTACAATTGCCAACCTTCAGTTCAGCTGTTGAGTCCATGTGGTTTGTATCAGTGAAGGAGCTTGTCAATAGTACAATTTAGTTTCAACTTTATTGTGGTGAAAGATCCATTACAAAAAGTTTGCCACTCTCAGTATTTTTTTTTTAAGTGTACAATATTGTGACATTAATTACATTCACCAGGTTATACTATAATCACTGCTATCTGTTTCCAAAAGTGTCTCAGTAGCCTCAGAGCCCATGAAGTTCAAATAGACACTCAGTATCCCTTCAGCAATGACTCTCTATCCCCACTTCCCCTCAGCCCCTGTAATCAAAAGTACATTTCTGTCCATTTGTCTGTTTTTAAGTGCCACTGAGTTGGTTCCTACCCATATTCACCCTGTATAGGGTTTCCAAGGAGCAGCTGATAAGCTTGAGCTGCTGACCTTGCAGTTCAAACTGACTTTGCAGTCTGGTGTATTAACCCACAGCACCACATCAGGACTTCAATTTCATGCAATGTCACGTAAGTAGAATCGTACATGATTTCTCTCTTTGTGTCTGATGGATTTCACTACGGATTATATTTGCTAAGCGCACCCTTGTTGCAGCACCACAGACTGTTGAACCACGAGGCCTGTACTGCCATCGGATCATCCAGGCACATATGAGCTGGCCTTGTGTCTCTCCGCTCCTTTCCCTTCCCTGACTGTTGCAGGAAGCACAGGGACAAGATGGCAGCAATGACTCATCATTAGAAGAATAAAACTGTGAGTGGGACAGCCCAAGTAGCGTGACTGGATAGCTCTGACAATGGAAGAAGGTCCCCTGAGCTTTCTGAGGGCGTCTCCACTCACCGCTATGAAACAAAGGCAGTGAAAAGATAGCAGCCTGCAGAGCCAGACAGGAGGGGCATCCTAGCCAGTGCAAAAAAGGAGAAATAAAGGATACTGGAGGTTTTTAGTGGCTATAATTTGAGCTATTTGCAATGTTACGCAAATCCTAAGTGGATTTTATTCAGTCCTGTTTTTATTTTATAACAGCACCAACTGTGCTGTTAACCCAAGACCTTTGACTTAACCACCTTCT
The DNA here is from genome assembly GCF_000296735.1 of Chrysochloris asiatica. NCBI lineage: Eukaryota > Metazoa > Chordata > Mammalia > Afrosoricida > Chrysochloridae > Chrysochloris > Chrysochloris asiatica. Next base: position 1,315,729 of record NW_006408820.1, read on the forward strand.
CCACACCATTGTCTAGGTGTCCAGAAGCCCCCACAAGTCCCTCGGTAATTTAGCCTGTGCAGTGTATGAGGAAGCCCACCCCAGCACTGGCTAAGAGCCCTGTGTTCTGTATCCTGGTGGGCTCCCTCTTCTGCTAATAGATGGGAAGTTGCCACTCAGCTCCCTCTTCCCCTCTCTTAAGCAATTCCCATTTCAGGGGCTTTCCAGTGGCTAAGAGGGAGGCCAGGGACATATGGGGGTCAGTGGGTCCTAGTGAGCTCACCACACAGAGGCTCTTCAGAGAGCTCCAGCATCTGTGTTTCTGTACCAGGCACCAGAGGCCAGAATTCTGCACCTCTGATCAGTGTTGCTGAGTCAGAATCAACTCTATGACAGTGGGTTTGTGGGTGTGTAATACGGCAGATGCAAAGCCAGGTTCTAACATGTGGGTGGGGCCTGTAGGTGGGGCCAGGTTAGAGCATGTGACCTGGGACTCTGCCTGGGAGGGTAGCAAACACCTCAGTGAGCACCATCTTCCCTCAGTGTCTCACTGTCTGGTCATTAAGATGTTTATTGCTAATTGATCAAACCAACTCTAAGTTTCTCTCTGCTTCCTGGAATGAATTTTCATCCTGGTCTGAAAAACCACCAGGCCACTTTCTAAAACTGACTGCATAGTTGCCATCTGTGAAGGATTTATTCAGAAAAGAGATTCCCTTGCCTCATCTCCCCATGACCACACCTCTGGGAAGGCCAAGAAGTCCAGCTCTCAGTCCTCAGCAATTTCTCTCAGAATCCAGTTTCAAGTCTTGCTGCCCAGTGGTGGAGGGGCGGTGCCCTGGGCAGCAGGAACTGGGCAGCCCACCATACCCCAGTGTCCAGGCTGGTACTGATGCGCCCCCCTCCCACCCAAGCCAACTTCACACTTCGTGTCTTACTCTGAAAAATCTCCGAGAGATAAAGTATCTCAAAACAAGGAATCCGAAGTTTTGACTAGAAATCTTTAGGAAAACGCAATTTTATCCAGTTCTAAAGGAACTCAAAGGAGCTCTGGTAGCATAGTGGTTACGAATCGGGCTGCTAACCTCAAAGTCAGCAGTTCAAAACTACCAGCTGTTACGCAGGAGAAAGATGAGGCTTTCTGCTCCTGTAAAGATTTGCAGCCTCGGAAACCCTATGTAGGGCCACTATGAGTCGGAACCGACTCCACGGTACTTAACAACAACTACAAAGAAACTCAGGAAAGCTCTGGTAGCATAGTAGTTACAAGTCAAGCTGCGAATCTCAAGGTCAGTAGTTCAAAACTACCAGAGGGGCTATGAATGAAAGATGAGGCTTTCCACTTCATTATACTTTGAAGTCCTGGTGTGGCACTGTGGGTTAAGGCAATGTATTGCAAAGTCGGTTTGAACTGCAAGATCGGTGGTTTAAGCTCACCAGCTGCTCCTTGGAAACCTTCTACACAGCTGCTATGGGTTGAAACTGACTCTATGGTACACAACAACAACAGCAACAAAAGGAACTCAACAAACAGCTATGATTGACCAAAAGACTCACAACAAACATCTTTTAACTTAGCCTGTCTTCATTCCTATCAAAAATAAGAGATTTCAAGCATTTATCTTTTCACATGAATTCTTCAAAAACACTTGTGCTTTCATGCCACTAAATATCCTACTGAAATGGATTTAAAATAAGTATTGGAGCTGGTTGAAAGCATGATTAGGTAGAACTGATTCAGCTACCCAGAGAGAATGCTGGGAGCAGGGTGGGATGAATTTGGGTTTGGAGCACCCCAAACCAAAGTCAAATCCATGGCCATCCAATCCATTCAGACTCAGTAACATAATGGGAGGAGGAGTTCATCTTACAGTCCAGGAACAGAGGACCTTAGGACCATCAAGGGAGAAGAGCATGAGTGGAATGTGGGACCCTATCCAGAGAAGCAGTGACACCAGAGATGGAGCCAGAGATGAAGACATGGAGAGACAGAACAGCTGAGGACTCTAGACTCATGGAAAGAGAAAGGCTGTGTGCTGGCGACCAGTAGGCAGGCTTGCAGAACGTGCCTTTGGGTTGCTTAA
>NW_006408820.1:1317891-1321723 GCF_000296735.1 Chrysochloris asiatica
ACAAACAGAGGGAATAGAAGCGAATACTGTTGAATGATGATGCATGGAGGGGATTGTAATCATTGCAGTGTTATGAAATACGACAGGATGTGGGCAGAACTGATGTTCTCCCATGTAAACTATCACTCAATGCACAATAAAAGCTTTTTAAAAAATCCATTCAGACTTAGAGTGACCCTATATAGGCTTTCTAAGGCTGTAAGTCTTTATGAGAGCAGATAGCCTCATCTTTCTCCCATGGAGCATCTGGTGGGTTTGAAGACCAACTTTTTAGTTAGCAGGCCAGTACTTAACCCACACCACAGTGCCACCAGGGCTTCCTTGGGAAACTTAGCATTGACTGTTTCATGACTTTATGGAGGTAACCCCACAATAACCCCGTGACATCATTTGAGCCCATTATGTCTCCAATTTCAGCAGCCAGTAACCATGACCATATCTTTGAGCACAGTGTACAAAGAGACTTCATCCATCCAGGCCTCACCCTTGCCTCTGCTTGGTCGCTAATTTACAGAAGAAACACAGTCCTGATGCTACCCTCCTGTAATCTCCACAGTCCAGAGCGCTCTAAGGAACCCCCAAAGATGCATTTTGCTCATCTCATCCCAGAAACACAAGTGGGGAGATTCCCTTCTCCACCTCCACAACCTGGCACTCAGAACCCCCCATTTTCTCCTTTGATCACAGACATAAATAAGAAGAAAGCTTGCTTAGATTCCTAGGACATTTCTGAACTCCAGTGCCCACAGAATTTCCTAGTACTGAGAACACAAGTCTGTCATTATGGTATTTGCAGAACCAAGGACTGTATTTAAGGCTTCAAGATGATGTTTATTATAACCCTTTCTGGGACGACCATGCCAGAAACACTGCATGAAGAGACTTTCTCAGGGAAATTTGCCAGAGAAGGCAGAATGCATCTGATCACATAGGAATTAACTTGGGTTGGTTTTGAGCTGTAGCATCTGAGGGACAAGGACATTTCCTAGAGGATTGCTTTGGGGAAGGAGATTCCACACAGGATGCACACAACCCCAAACCAAAAGACCCACTGCCATCAAGCTGATTCCAACTCATAGCTACCCTGTTGTGGATAGAGTGGAACTGCTCCATGGGATTTCTGAGACTAAATCTTTACGGAAGGAGACAGCTTTGTCTTTCTTCTGTAGAGTGGCTAGTAGATTTGAACTACTAACCTTTCAGTTAGCAGCCCTAATGCTTAACCCTCTGCACCATCAGGACTCCTTGTGCCCAGTTCAAAGAGTTACCGTTCTCACAGATTAGGATATGAGTGTGTCTGGTAGTTGTGCAACATGGCAGTCCTGATTCTACCCATGGAAAGTGGTGGTGGTAGTGATGTGCCGTGGAGTCGGTTCTGACTCATAGTGACCTTGTTTATGGTTTCCAAGGCTATAAATCTGTACAGGAGCAGAAAGCCTCATCTTTCCTTTGCAGAACAGCTGGTAGTTTCAAACTGCTGACCTTGAGGTTTGCAGCCTGACTAGTAACTACTACATTCCCAGAGGTGGATAACGGGAAATAGAGAAGCTAGTGGGCAATATGGAAGTTATTGAAACCTGATTTAAAGCTGAATGGTGGGGGAAAGTGAACCCTCAGTAAATGGACCAGGATTCTGAGCTCTTCTCGGGAAAGCACAATGGGGGGGAATCGTGATTAAGATTTAACAACATTGCACTGTTCTCTTTCAGTGTCTTTGTGAATTCAAATGGCTGGGATGGTGTTGAGTGTATTCCCCACATCCAGTCATGTGCTTACAAGGTGGTTACAAATGAGATGTTTCCTGACCTATCTCCCCACCTCCAGGCTCTTTTCCCTTTAATCCTTCTGCCAGAGGGAAATTTTAAAAATGCAAATTTGATCCTTTCTCCCCATGTAGCATCTTATAATAGCTTCTCAGAACTAGAGTGGAGTCTGAAATATCTTATACAGTGCACAAAGCTTTTAATCTCACTGGGACTCTTTCTCCAACCAAACTTGCTTCCTCCCAGCCTTACCTTGAACCATATTATTCAGCTCAATACCATCCCAGTCATTTGAATTCACAAAGACACTGAAACAGTACAGATTACTCCAGGATGAGAGTGAAAACCAGCTCAAGCTGAAAAAGAAAAAAAAAAAAAAAAAAAGCAGCCTTACAATTAATCAGATTGGCAGGATAGATACAGATGAAACTGCAAAGTTAATAGGAGACACTGTTTCTCCCAAGGCTATGCAGTGGTTGTAAAATGAGTGATTACTACACTGTGAACCACAAGGTCTGTGATATGAGCCTGCAGGAGGAAGATGAGGCTTTCTGTTTTGGAAACCTTATGCTGGATCTCTGTGATTTGGAAACGACTCAACGGCACTTAACAACAAAAACTGCTTCCATACCAACGATGCCTTCAGACCCACTTTACCTAACCCATTTAGGACTGAGGGTACCTACTTGCTGAGCTTCTCCGAATCCCACCACAGAAAATGCAATTAGTCAAGAATTGGTCCCTGCTCCCTTTAGATCCCCCTCAGCACCCTTCATTGGGAACCCAAGCCTTACAAAGGCTACCTCTCACCTCCCTCTGTTGAGTGGTACTACCCCATTTTCTGGAGAGTCCATTCTTGCTGCATGAAGTCAATAAATCTGACTTTTTTTAATGATCAGACTTCAGGCTTTCAAACCTGGTGGTCTTTGTCTGGTTAGGTTGTAACAATATGCACATCCTAAAATTAGAAGTATATGTTGATCAACAGAATTGTTGAGGACCATAGAACCTCTGCTTTGAAAAAAGTATAAAACTAACAACTTTAATCAGAAATCTGGAATGGAAGCAGGCTTTACCTTACTTCACTGGGAATTTGTAAGCCCACACCAGACAACTGGTGGGACTCTGGTTGATGGAACTGCATTCAAGGGAGAATGATAAGTATGCTAAGATGACTCAAAAATAAGTCATATAATGACTATTTGGAAGACCTGGAGGTATTTAGTTCTTGGAGGGAAAATGCAAGGAAATGTCTTCTTTTATCTAAAAACTCAAACCCAATCCATTGTCTTCAAGTTGGTTCTGACTTATGGTGAACCCTGTGTTACAAAGTAGAGCTGTGTACCATTGGGTTTTCTTGATTTTAATCTTTACAGAAGCACATCACCAGAACTTTTGTTGCATGGCATCATGGCATGTGTTCACATCATCAACCTTTAGGTTATTGTTGATGTTAAGTGTTGCAGAGTTGGTTCCAACTTGCAGTACCCTTGCATAGGGTTTCCAAGGAACCATTGGTGGGTTTCCCAGTCCAGTGTTAATCCTATAATGCCATACCAGGAGTTAAGTAAAACTGTTCAACCTAGGTACATTTTACTGGACAGGGCAAGCTATTTAAAAGGAAAGACACTTGCCCATTAGGACCTGCTGTTGTTGTTAAGTGCCATCAAGCCAGTTCCAACTCATAGTCACTCTGTACAGGGTTTCTGAGGAGTGGCTAGTGAGCTTGAACCACTGACTCAGTGGTTCAAACTACCTTGCAGTCCAGCACATTAACCCGCAGCACCACACCAGGACTTCCACTAAGACTTAGAAGAATAGAATAGGACCAATGGGTGAGGCACAGGAAGTCAGGTTCAAGCTCGATAGAAGGAGAATCTCACTAACTGTCAGAGCTGAATGGACTGGAGTGCACAGCCTAGTGAGACAGTAGGTTCCTTATCACAGGAGTTATTCTTAAAGAGCCCTTGACCAAACTACAGTCCAAGAGACCTAAATCTCATAGGGACTTGGGACTAGGTGAATGTAGGGTCCTTCCTACCCTGAGAGTTTACAAGGGTAAGTAAATA
>NW_006408820.1:1326143-1327531 GCF_000296735.1 Chrysochloris asiatica
CATATGCCCTCTCTTCTTATCAGCTGGATGCTTCAATCTCCATTCTAGTCCTCTGTGGCTATGTCACTGACTCTGGGTCCAAGAGTCCCCAGGTCTCATAGCAATACTTTTTAACTTACCTTTCTATATTTGTCCTAAAGGTTGAGTCTTTAACTGGGCAGGTCAAACTTTTTAATGACAACCAATGCCTCCAGTTCTCTTCTCAAGGAGGTGAGGAGTAAGTAGGTGGAAGGTAGGGAGATGGAACCAGCCCCAAACCCTCTACTATGGAATATGACCTCAGCAAGAATTACCGCGCTGAGAATGTGAGGGAGAGTGAGCGTCTGGCTAGGGCTGCCTGGACCAGGAGGGGGCAAATGATATGGCAAGAATGTCACACTGGCCAAATAGGAATTTGAACTAGAGATTATAGAGAATGGGTTGAATTTAAGAATAGAAAGAGAAGCTGACAAAACAAAAAAAAAGATAAAAAATCCATAGAGAGTAGGCCGGTAAGCAAGCTATGAAGGTTGCAAACACCATGATGCTGCAGAAGGTATGAGACAAATCCTACAGATAGTCTTAACAGCCAAATGCACACTTGCAGGCAAGACATTTGTTTAAGCAAGCTGAGTGAAATCTTGTTTCTTGAAACTCAGAGCATTTGAGAGAAGACCAGAGGAGGGAAGACGGTGATCACTTGGACCTTGAAAGGAGAATACTTCACCATAGAGGAGATTCAAAAGATCACCAAGCATATAAAAAGGTGCTTGCCCTCATCAGTTATCAGAGATATGCAAAGCAAAACCTCAATAAGCTACCATTTCACTCCCACTCAGATGACTAAGATACAAAAACAAGACAAAACCCAGAAAGTAACAACTGTTGATGAAGATGTGGGGAAATTCGAATCTTATCCACTGCTTGTGAGAATACAAAATGGTACAGCCATTGAGGAAAACAGTTTGGCTAGTCCTCAGAAAACTAAAAATAGAACTACCATGTTGCTGTTGTTGTTAAGTGCCGTCAAGTCAGTTCAGACCCATAGCGACCCTGTATAGGGTTTCTGAGGAGCAACTGGTGAGTTTGAACCACTGACCTTGCAGTTCAAACAACTTTGCAGTCTGGCGCATTTCAAGTCCAAAAGACTTGAAAGCAGACACTCAAAGAGACCCTTGTACATCAGTGTTCACCACACCAACCAAAAGGTGTAAACTGCTTAAATTTCCATCAGTGGCTGAATGGATAAACAAAATGTGGTACAGGCATATAATGTAGTAGTGTTCAGCCAGTACTAGAAATGAATTATTGATACATGATACAATATGGATGGAGCTTGAAGACACTATGCTGAGTAAATCACTAAAGGACAAACATTGTAAATAAACTCAGCAAAGAAAATTATGTGG
>NW_006408820.1:1328958-1330978 GCF_000296735.1 Chrysochloris asiatica
ACTACACTACCAGAGATCCTTATGTGATATATATATATATATATATATGTATATTTACAACAGCAACAAAAAAGAGTAGCTGCTGAGGATGCTTATGTACAATCAAATACTTCTTGGGATTCGGTTTCTTGGTTTGGAGTTTAGGGTTACAGTTTCATGGGACATCCCAGTTAATATCTTGTTTAGTACATCAATTCTACCTCCTATGTCACTGTGTAGTGCAAGCAGTCATCAGAATGATAACAATTAATCTCCATTCACCTGGAGCAACAGAGGAAGAAGGAGAATCTGGAACATGAGAAGGAAAGAGGAGCTGTGGTTAATTGTCTCCATTAACACTGTCTCTTTTGCTACACACAACTGCAGGGAGACACTGGACCTCTTGTGTACCCAGCTGGCTTTGTGTACATCTTTATGGGGCTGGACTATGCCACTGGCTGGGGCACTAATATCCATGTGGCTCAACACATCTTTGCTGTGCTCTACTTGACCACCTTGCTATTTGTCTTCTGGATCTATCACCAGACCTGCAGAGTACCTCCCTTTGTGTTTTCCTTCATGTGTTGTGCCTCTTACCGTGTCCACTCCATATTTGTGCTGTGGTTGTTCAATGACCCTGTGGCTATGGCACTGCTCTTCCTCAGTATCAACTTCCTGCTGGCCCAGCGCGGGGGCTGCGGCTGCTGCTGTTTCTGCCTGGTGGCCTCAGTGAAGATGAATGTACTCCTCTTTGCTCTTGGGTTACTGTTCATTCTCCTCACACAATTTGGCCTCCGTAGGATGCTACCCAAGCTGGGCATCTGTGCTGTCTTTCAGGTGGTACTGGACCTGCCCTGTCTGTTGGAGAACACTGTCAGCTATTTATCCAGCTCCTTTGACCTTGGCCGCCAGTTTCTCTTCTTGCACAGAAGAACTGACAGTGCTCAGCTATCATTATTGAACATTTTGATCAAAGATTCTACTGAAGACTCCTGATCAAATTCTCATGGAATCAAGATTTTCTGGAGCAATGGAGGTTGAATGAACCCCTGAAACTATTGCTCTGATATATTATTTAAACCTTAAACCAGGAATATCTCTTAAAATCTTATTAAAGCCAAATAATGGTGGTGGTAGTAGCTATGTGCCATGCAGTTGGTTACGACTCACAGTGACCCTGTATAGGGTTTCTGAAGCTATAAATCTTTACAGGAGCAGAAAACCTCATCTTTCTCCCAATGGATAGGCTGGGGGATTTAGATTGCTAACCTTGAGCTTAGCAGCCCAACTCCGAATCCACTATGCAACCAGAGAGCCTTAAAATGAAACAATGATTTAACTTAACTAGTAAAACATGTCTGCCTTGAGCAGTATGCTGTTTTAAAAACTATCTATATGGGATCAAATTAAAAACAGCAACTGGAAAGATTAGATAGGAATCTTAGGGGGAAGTGAGTTTATGTTACTAGGGGAAAACAACTTAAAAAAGGAGGATTAGAATGACTGCATAATTCAAAGAATATATCATTACTGACATCAGACGGATCTTGGCTGAAAGCAGAGAATACCAGAAAGATGTTTATCTGTGCTTTATTGACTGTTCAAAGACCTTTCGCTGTGTAGATCCTGACAAGCTATGGACCCTATGAAGAATGAGTATTGCATAACACTTAATTGTGTTTATGAGGACCTTGTACTTAGACCAAGACGCAGATCAAGGAGACACTGAATGATTTAAAATTAGGAAAGGTGTGTACCAGGGTTGTAATTTTTCACCATATGTAGTCAATCTGTACACTGAGAAAATCATCTGAAAAACTGGATTATAAGAAGAAGTACATGGCATCAGGATTGGAGGAAGACTCATTAACAACCTGTGATATGCAGATGATACAACCTTGCTTGTTGAAAGCAAAGAGGACTTAAAATACTTATTGATGAAGATCAAAGACCACAGCCTTCAGTATTGGTTACATCTCAACATAAACAAGACAAAAATCCTCAGCACTGGACCAATAAATGACATCATGATAAATGCAGA
>NW_006408820.1:1332018-1340525 GCF_000296735.1 Chrysochloris asiatica
GAACATTGTTTCGTTCTGTGTGCATGGGGTCGCTATGAGTCGGTTCTGACTCGATGGCACATGACAACAACAACAATGCATGTAAAAGTTAGACAGTGAATAAAGAAGACCATAGAAGAATTGATGCATTTGAGTTACAGTGTTGGAGAAGAATAGTAAAAGTACCATGGACTGGCAGAAGAACAAACCAATCCATGCTGGAGAAAGTACAGCCAGAGTGCTCCTTAGAAGACAGGATGGTGAGACTTTGTCTTTCATATTTCAGAAATATTATCAAAAGAGACCAATTCCTGGAGAAGGACATCATGTTAGGTAAAGTGGAGGGTCAGTGAAAAAGAGGAAGATGACCAAAAGGTGGATTGGCACAGTGGCAGCAGCAATAGGCTCAAACTTAACAAAGCTTGTGAGGATGGTGCTGGACCTGGTACTGTTTCATTCTATTGTACAGAAGGTATATGTTTGCTGTGTGTAATCTCAACAACAACAAAATTAACTAAAAAAAAGGAAAGGAATCCTGTGGTGTAGCTGGTTGCCAGCAATAAAATTGGTGAGTACAAAACTCTATCTGCAAGTTACGCATCTCTCTCTTAGGCCCACATCCCCTTTTTGCCTCCTTTACTAAATACATGTTGGTATTGGTTTCCTGAAATCCTCAGAAGTTGTCAACTTCCTTACCAAGCTCTAGGTCCCTTGGGACATAGTTTACCAAGCTTTCTTATTAAGGCTCCCAAGGATATGTTTGGAAGATGGAGCCTCATCCTTTGAGTTTTGTTAGGAAGATATGATTTAAAATGCAGAAAATCAGACCACATAAATCACTGTGCAGAGAGAGGAGGCTGTTGATACTAAAACGAGATCTGAAAGGAAGATGATTGTCACCCCTCCTGTTAGATGTCTCCCCTGGGAGCCAACAGTTCCTATTTGTTGTATTGCCCATCAGTTTCTCTCCCATCAAAAGTAACAGATAACCCTGGGAGAAGAAAACAGTATCCAGGTCAGACAGAGGCCCTCCAGATAGACAGGACCCTGGATAATTCAGTCAGAAGGAGTTTGACCATAAATAGAATGCAGCCTTCCTCTGCATTGAAGTGAGAGGGTATCTGAGGTGAAAGAACAGCTTCAGAATCCTCCAATCAATCATGTTATGTTTGCTAAAAGCAGGCAGTGAGAGCAAAGAGCCAGGGAGCTTGGGGCTGCAGTGGTAGCCTGGTGACCTCTCACAAGGGCCCTTCTACTCTCGCCAAACGTTCTCTCTCTGCAGGCTGACTGCAGTGTCATTGGGCATGCTGCAAGCTTACATGGAAGTCTTCTTTATGAAGCCTCTTGTTACTTCTACCCTTCTAGGAAGAGGACTCATCCCTGCTGTGGTCCTGTGGAGCACACCAATGGGCATCAGTATGGAAGGTCAGCGCCCATGCCTTGTTTTCAATTTTGAATATTGTTATTTTTATGAGTCATTTCCATGAAGGGCAGGGGCAGTGTCTTTTTCTGCACCTCCATCATGGATTGGCCAAGTGGCAGCATCAATGGGCTCAAGTGTGGCAACAATTGTGAGGTTGGCCCGGGATCGGGTAGTGTTTCGTTCTGTTGTGCATGGGGTCCTATGAGTTGGTACCGACTCAATGGCACCTAACAACAACAATCATTCATTCCAGTGCCTGACACAGAATATCCACACCCCTTTTACCCATTGTGAAATCAATTCGGACTCATGGCAAACATGTGTTGAGTAGAACTACTCCATAGGGTTTTTAAGGCTGTGACCTTTGAGAAGCAGATCACCAGCTCTTTCTTCCAGATACTTCTGGGTAGATCGTAAACCACCAACTTTTCAGTGAATAGTTGTTTTTGCCACCCAGGGGATCCCTGGCAAAGAATAGGAGTTAATAAAAGTCTGGTGAACAGATGACCCTCAGATTAAATAACCACGTTCCATGAATTGTTCAGTTGGCTTGATATTCATACCAAAGGTCTGAGACCAAATTTATGATTATAAAAGTACCCACTTTGTATCTGGGAGACTGGACCCAAGTCCTACCCAGTTCCACCACTTGCTATGAGCCTTGGATAAGTTACTTAAATTCTCTGAGTTTCATTTTCCTCTTCCGCAAAATCAGGCATTTAGCAGAGGCCTGTTACCAAATCAACTCTGAATAAATCTTAGCTGCTGTTACTGTGACTCCTCATATGCTTATAAACACTTAGGGTTCAAAGAGGTTTTACAAGTCACCAAGTCTTCAGACTGTGTTCTTCATTGTCTGTGTGTCCTGAGAAAGTCAACACTCTGGGAAGAGTTGGAATAGAGGAGAGAAACCTAGAGGTGATAACTTTGCTTCCCCCAGACGCTGGATTTTAGGGTAAAGGAACAGGAAGAGATTTCTTTGCTCAAATCAGCCCAATCTGCAGTCTGGTACCCCAATCTCCTTTTCAACATCCTGTCCAAATAGTTGTCCAGCTTTTTGGTACACACCTAGAGCCTCTCTGTGAGGTCCTAAACTAATGTGCTAAGCAATTATTTTTTCACTCTTGAGAATAATCAGAAGCTCCAACTAATGACTATCAAAATTTTATTGCCTGGTAGGATTCTCGCCAGACCTACTTTAATGAAAAGAGCATTGTTCAAAAGTAATTGAAGTCCAAATGCTCCGACAATAGTGCTACAATTGTCACTGAAAAACGGTTGTGCTCTGTAGGTTATAAATGTCTCCTAGCAATCTGGGCAGCACTACCCATTAGCTTTGCAAATCCTTTTAGTTACATTGAGCATAAAGATCATTTTCAGCCTGGACCCTTGTGCAAAATACCATAAATTCCAAAGCAAGGAAGTTTGAAATAGTAGAATTTTAGTGCTGCAGTAGTGATGTTTCCCATTCTACAGCTCTCCTTATTTTTCAGAACATTTTGTATCTGATGTTTTATTTAGTGGGATCCTCTGAGTTGGGATGAGAAGCCAGTAATCTTCATCTTGCTCTATAAACTGCAAAGTCTGAACATGGTTATTAGTAATGAGTTGGTAGGCCTCAGTTTCCTCACTGATTCACAGCCTGGCCCATTCTCTTAGACTGTGCTGCTTAACTCACTCTGAAGGGCTTGAGGATGACTCAAGTGAGCATTGCTTAGCCACAGGTAGAAAAACAATCTGGACATCTGCAAGGAGGACACTGAGACTCCATGACTTTTGGATGCTAGAGCAGATGGCTATAGAAATAGTGATGGATGTGATGTATATAATGTGGTCAGGGACTGGTAGCTGAAGAATCCTTCCCTTGACACCTGAAAGTTTGTCCTTTGCTTTACAGATGTAACTGCCCTTTGCTTTTCTTGTTGTCCTTGTTCCGTTTCCATTTTCAGAATCATATCCATCTTCTAAGCCCAGGGCAACCAACTCCAATGCTACTTCCTTCAGGAAGCTTACTCTGATCAGCCCAATTTCACGTTATTACCCTTCTTCTAAACTGTTAGAGACTTTTGCGGCACTCACCTGATACGTCTTTCATATTGTCTTGTATTGTTGCAATGGAAGAAGCCATCTCTTTCTTTTTAACTTTTTATTATGGCTTAGAAGAAAGTTGATAAGAGCAAACCGGTTTTCCCTTCAACAATTCATCAGTTCATACGTATGATGATTTGTGGCATTGATTGCAAGGCCCACAAGGAAGCATGCCTCCCACTTCCTCTCTGTGTTTATCCGCTCCATTTGTTTTTCTTTCTTATCCCTTCCTATCTTCTGAGCTTTGTCCCTGAGCAAATGCAGTGCTTTTGATCTCAAATGATTGGTTGTTCTAAGGAGGGTGCACCTCCCTGGTATTATTGATCACTTTATAGAACTGTCTATTGTTTGCCTGAAAGTTGAACCATAGGGGAGAGTTTGGTTCCAAACCTGAAGGGTGGTTAAGGGACATAGTTTCAGGGAGTCCATCAGTCTCCATCAGACCAGCAAGCCTGGTCATCTTTATTATTTCAAGTTTAGAATAAGGCATTTCCTTTCTCAGTAGGTTGCTAGTAACTTGAAAACAGAACCAATGAAATTTTCATCTTATTTGGTACACTGTTTTATGTCTAGCAGGCTGTTGTAGAAATTGAGGGATTGCTATTGTCCCATCTATTCATTCTCCCTTTGTTCCTTTTAGCAAGTTTTGACTGAGTGCATGCCCAGCTCCCAGCTCCAGGTCTATTTCCTATTTTCCTTGGTAGCTAAGCATGATGGCCCTTTGAGACTCTTTAAGTTGATTGGGTGAGAACAGAAGTGAGGTGAAGTTCTTCTTTGTGTAGTTTGCCCCTTTGCTCTTTTCCCCTCCCATTGACTGGAAAACAACTGTAGTAGACAAGAACCATAATTGGGGATAACAGAGTCACAAGAGGAAAGGAAACTGGGTTTTAAATAACCATGTACAACAAAGCTGCACACTGTCCACACCCTACTTTTATCTTCAGAATCATAGTCACCTCTTAAGTCCAGTCCAACCAGCTCAAATGTCAGCTCTTTCAAGAGTTTTCCTTCCAAGGATTACTTATGTGAGAGAGAAGAGAGAAATGAATGAACTACTGCTTTTCTTAAGCTACTCTATTTTGGGGTCACTTTGTTAAAGCTGCTTTGCCTAATCACTGATCAATGCACAAGGGCTTAATACTATTTTGTTGTGTGAATGAATGGCTGCATGGATAAATGAAAGAATAAATGAAATAAATGCATGCACCAGTAAATAATCTGTTGACAGTTGCATTTCTGCTTGACACTCAACACCTGTTGAAGTTTTCTCATCATGTGCCTGATTTTCCTGATAAAGGAGGAGACAGAGAAGGGTTTGAAGAAAAGAAGGGGGACGATGCCTCAGAGAGTGGGGCCCTCAGGGAGTCCAGCTATTGCTGGAAGCTTCATCTCTCCCGTAAGACTATTGAGTCAGTTCTGACTCAGGTGACTCTGTTGTGTTTCAGAGTATCATTGTGCTCCTTAGAGTTTTCAATGTGTGATTTTTTTCATAATAGATTGCCAGAATACTCTTCCAAGTTACCTCAGGGTGGACTTGAACAGCCAATCTTCTACTGAGCAAATCATTTTCACCTCTCTAAGCAGACCAGACTTTTTGTATGATGTTAGGCTGCTCTCCAAGTACCTGCTGTCAGAAAATTCAGAAGGGAACTTACCATGCACAGTTGTTAAGCTGAAATAATAGGAACTGACAGTAAGCAAGTGTGTGTGTTAAAGATAAAAGGACCCTTAAGTGAATCTATAACAATCTTCTGACAACAATGCTCTTTATGAAATTCCAAGTGCCTAGTTGAATGAGTAACCAACTGCATCTGTAGTGTGAAGAGGAGAAAATCATATGTGCTCTTCATTCTTCATGGAGTTCTAGTGAGGATCACGTGGGATTATGTGTGTTATCGTGCCTCCTAGACTGTTAAACCTGCTAAGGTGTGGCTGTTATTTGATTTTGCCTGGAAACTTCCATTATTATCTCTCCATGTGATTCTGATTGAATGGCTAATCACAGTCCCCTGTTCTAGGTAAAAATGGTGAGAAAGTGACCCAGGTCTGTCCCATCATGGTACTCAATTCTGGACCCCCAGTGATTGGATGGATACATGACCCAGAGTTCTTCCCTCATCAAGAGTTTTGTGCTCTTTCTGGGTTACCAGCTGGATAAAGTCACCCTAGAGCTGTCTGAGGCCATGGGTGCTGAATAAAGTGGTGGAGTTGTGAGATGGAGAGTCTCTACTCTGATTGATTGATTCTGGGGCCATATTTCCACCTGTGTCTTTTTGAATTTCAAGGAGTAAGAGCCTTTTTTTCTTTTTTCTTTTTCTCCTTAGGCTGATTTGAGTTATGTGTCTGTAACTTAAAACAGAAATTATCCTAATGAATTACTGTATACAATCACCCTGTTACCCAAGAGATTTCCTTCAGATAGAATTCAGAGCTTGTTTAAAGACGCTGTTACTGTTAAGTGCCATCAAGTCGGTTATGACCCTGACCCTGTATATGGCTTCTGAGGAGCAGCTGGTGAATTTGAACCACCACTCTTGCAGCTCAAAACAACCTTGCAGTCCAGTGCATTGACCCACAGCACCACACCAGGAATCCAGCCAGGAGTAATGCCACTTGAGACCCTTTAACACCAATGGATAGCCATTTGGAAAAGCAACTTTCTTTGACCCACCATGTGGCTTCTAAAGCAACACAGGATCATGATGAAAGTGGGGGAAGATCATTGGCAGTGAGTAAGTCTAGTCAAGCCCACCCTGGAGACCACTGGGATGAGATTTTGCTTGAACATCTTCAAGGAGAAGAGCTTCATCTCCTCATAAAGCAGACCACCCTATCTGTGATATACATATCACATTTTGGGAAATAAACTCAAGTTGGATCCCTTTATACTTTGTCTTAGCCTTTGTTTCTCTTTCTGACGTTATATCGTGTTTCAGTACCATCCCCCACCCCCTCTACCTTCTCAGTGGATATAGATGTGAAGACAGATACCAGGGTTCCCTGTTGTTGTTTTCTACCACCCTCCACCCTTTGGACAAAAAAAGAAAAAATCAACTTTGCTCAGGTGACAAGTTTTTAAACTTTAATTAACCTCACTTCTCTCTCTTGGTACACTCCGGTGAGTCCACATCTCTCTTCAATCAATATATCCAGAGACACACTCAAAATTGCAGAACATACCAGAACTATCAGTGCAGGTACAAAGTGGCTCAGGTCTGGGCAATGATAGTACACTTGGTCACACTGATTGGACACATGACTGTACAGAACAATTACATCCACCTTTTCACTGAACTCTGTACATTCTAATCTAGAAATGTAGTCTATGTTTTCATCTTTTGGTTTAATTCTTTTTAGAATCTTGACTCATATTGAACTTAAAATAAAGTAACACCACTAGTTCTTCCCTCTCACAAAGTGCTATGAAACCATCTTACTTTTGCAGTTTATTTTCTGAAACCAAGTGAAAGAAGTTACACTGATTATGATTTATTTATGATGGTCCATTATTTTATGTTTTTAAAAAAATAGTCAATATGTCAACAAATAGATTTTCAACAGAGTCCGAGGTTTTGCAAATCAGATAAGCTCTCCTTCTTTATCTTTCCTTAAAAATAATTGATTTTTAAATGCTGAGTAGAATTGGGCCAAGGACAAGTAACCTCCTTTTAGAAGGCCAAGGATTTTTTTTTATTGGGTAAGGGCTTTCAGCCAACTATGACTGTACCAAAGGGTACCCTGTCCAACCCATATTTCTCCATCTGGTTTCCATCATGAGAAATTTGTCAAATTCCTGAGCTGGACTAATTGACACATTGTTTACCATTGTTCAATAGCATTTTAGAAAGCTCTAAGCCAATAGGGCATGAAACAAGTTGATTTTGTGGGCTGGGTGAGGAGAGCTGCAGGATGGGTCCTGCAGAGAGAAGAGGATCTGAAAGAGAAGGAGGAGGAAGCTCTGGGAGCTCAGAGCATCACAGAGGCCCTGGGCACATCAGGGGCTGTGAGCTTTAGAAGGAGATGTGGAGGAAATCAAAAAACCATTTCATTCTATTCAGTGTTGTCCAGGCAGGTCTGGTTATAGTTGATTCCAAGTAGGTTCTCACTCATGGCCAAC
Organism: Chrysochloris asiatica; assembly: GCF_000296735.1. Taxonomy (NCBI): domain Eukaryota; kingdom Metazoa; phylum Chordata; class Mammalia; order Afrosoricida; family Chrysochloridae; genus Chrysochloris; species Chrysochloris asiatica. Next base: position 1,339,626 of record NW_006408820.1, read on the forward strand.
CCATGTACAGTGGAAGAAAATGTTTCCCTGTCCTATGCCATCCTCACAATCATTAGAGTATTTGAACCCACTGTCATGGCCATGATGCATTTTCAGTGCCCTCCAACCTGGAGGGCTCATCTTCTAGCACTCTAACACAGGGTCTTCACTGACTCATTTTTGGAAGTAGATCACCAAGCCTTTCTTCCTACTTTGTCTTTGTCTGGAAGCACCACTGAAGCTTGCCCAACACAGATGACCCTGATGGTATTTGAAATATTAGTGGCATTTCTTCCAGCATCACACCAACACACAAACGACTTTAGTATAATAAACTGACAGCTGGATGGTGGAGTAGGGGATATACACCAGACTTCATCATTTGGTATGTGATTATCTGACACATAATAGTGGAGCACTGTTATACAGGCACTATGCTACCAAGACAGTTCCTACCCATCTAGCAAAAGAGGCAAAAGCTATCATCTTGGAAACAAGAATTCTGGGGATGCTGGGCAAAACTCAACAACACGAAAGAGATGCTGCCAAGGATTCCATGGGGGTACTTTTCATCACTGACTTTTAAATTTGTGTCTGGGTGTTTATGTGCAATTGTTTGTGCTGAACGTTCTAGAATTCAGATGGCATAACCACAGGGATAGGGGCTAGTTAAGGTTTTGTGTCAACTTGACTAGGCCAGGATTCCCAGTGGGTTGGCAGATGAGATGTGTTTATCCCTTGGTGGTTAAACCTAATACAAGCATATTAACTCTGTGGTGAGTGGCTCTGAGGAGCCAATCAATTGAAGGGATGCTTTCTTGGGGGTGTGGCCTGCTCTCAATATAACAGACTTGTGAAAAAGGGTTGGTCTCTTTCCCTTCCTCTCTCTCTATTCCACTGTGGACCTGGGACTCTACAATT
>NW_006408820.1:1342330-1346441 GCF_000296735.1 Chrysochloris asiatica
CCAGATCTCCCTACTTCGTGAACCAAACTTCCCTGTCGAGGCAGGTCCCCGACACAATGTCTCATTAAATTTATTCTTATCATCTTACTGAGGTGGGTAGAAGCCCCTGGTGCTGAAAATGGTTAGGTACTCAGCTACTAGCTGAAAAGCACACCCAGAGGCACCACAAAAGAAAGTCCTGGTAATTGTGATCTGTTTTTGAAATCCCCATGGAGCAGTCCTACTCTATACACACGGAGTCACCATATGTCTGAATTGATACAGCAGCAACTAATGATAACAGCATTTCACAGTTTTCAAAGAAAGACTTCAAGCTCAGGTTATATACTGGATTGTCCCAGGTTTCTTCATGGGTAACTGGAGAGTTACAGTCAGAATTCAGGTTTCCTTCATGAAGTCAGGAACTGAACTCTACTATGAAGAAGATGGAGTTTGTCTTTGGTCTTCCACCTCACTTTCAGCACTCTTCCTCAGTCTCTTACTGCTCCAAGAACCCCACATCTGCCCCCAGTGGTACCCTCCAGCTGCCCCTACCCTGAGATTTCCTGGACTAGTTTCTCTTCACTCTGGAGCATCTCAGTTCTCTAATTTGATAAATTATGCTAATAAGTGAAAATAGGTCAAACAGAGCAAATTTCCAATCCTATTTTAAGATTTGGGGAGATGAAGCTTTAATAGAAAATGAGTTTGAAGACTATTTAATGGATGTGCTGTCTGAAGGATAAACTCTTTTCATCATTATGCAAACATTTATTCAACATTTATTATCTTGGAGGAGCCAGATAAGCTCAGCTGGGAAACACACAAGATGGTATGTTTCAGCAGCTCCACCAGTGCCTTCAAAGAAAGTGGGGCGTTTGGATCCAGTTGGAGCTCTATTAGAATGCTGACTGTGAGACACTAGGTAGGCGGCAATCTCTCTGTCTTCTTTGTCTGTGAAAGGGAGCTATAAATATCTACTGAAATGGTTCTGGAGGGGATTAGATGGGATGAAGTATGTATTCTTGCCATCTGTTAGGAGTTCAATTTCTGAATGTGCTAGCTCCCATGTTAAGCATTTCTCCGCTAACTGCCAGGTCAGAGCTTTAAACCCACCAGTCACTCCATGGGTGAAAGATGAGGCTATCTGCTCCCATAAAGACTTGCAAACTCAGCAATCCCAGGGAAAAGCTCTACTCTGTCCTACAGGCTTTGTATGAGTTAGAATGGACTCACTAGCAGTGTGTTTTTCTTCTCCAAGAGGTAACATTCCACACGAGCAGCCAAATTATAAGTATGAATTGACATGAGGCTAATGATAGCCCCAACAGCCTCACTCTTCTGGAATCTCAAGGAAGAACCACATACCGCAGCAAGACAGTGAAAGTCTGGGGCCCAGGTGGGAGGACAAGTGCATGGGACTCCAGCTGCCGGAGTCAAACACTTGTCAGATTTGAGGTCAGAAAGGGAGGGTGGCAGTGGGTGTCTGGGAATGTATCTTTGCTTCTTGTCTTCCTTGCACTCTTTAAAAGCACTTTTCAAAATACAAAATGACACATATTTGTAAAAAGAAAAAGTGCAAATAACACAGAATTGTATTAAGTAACATTTGGGGCTGTCTTCTATCACTCACAGTCCTACTTCCAAACACTAAGCATGATTAACAGTGTGGCAGTATGGCATGTCCCTCCACACTTTCACGTGTGCCCAAATTGTCTAAAATGGTTTACTCTAAGAATCTTTCAACTTGCTTTCCTTGTTGTCTTTTTTACTCAAACCATGCATGTCAGTAAAAACAGAGCTATCTCATTCCTTTAAAGAGCTCTATAATAAAAATTACATAACATGAACAGACCCAACAAATTCTCTTCATTTTTTCAGTACTGTAAACAATGGTGCAATTTATTTATTAACTCAACAAATGTGAGATAAGTAGCTAGCTACGATGTCTCAGGTACCAGACTGTGCTTTGCTGTTGTTGTTAAGTGCCATAGAGTCAGTTCAAACTCATAGCAAACCCTGTATAGAGTTTCTGAGGAGTGGCTGGTGAGTTTGAACTGCTGACCTTGAGGTTCAAATCAACATTGAGGTTGAGTGCTTATCCTATGGCACCACACCAGGACTCTAAGACTGTGCTTTAGAGATACAGAAATCAATGAAGATGATCCCAGTCCCCGTGCCCAAGGAGCTTATAGGCTAGTGAAAGAAGCGGGCATCAGTTAATAATTACATTCATGCCAGTTGGCATCAAGTCAGCTCCAACTCGTCGTGAACCCATCCGTGTCAGCATCAGAATAAAATTGTACTTCATAATATTTTCAAGCACTCAACTGCTTGTTTATACCACTCAAAGAGCAAAACAAAACAGAACTCACTATCATTGAGTGAATTCTGACTCATAGTGACACTACAGGGGTAAATAGAACTGCTCCCTAGGGTATCTAAGATGGCAAGTCTTTACTTTCTCTCATCGAGTAACTGGTATAGGTTTGAACCACTGACCTTAACATAATGCTTCAACTATTGCACCACCACTACTCAGTAACTCCAATAATTACATGGGTGAATGTACATGTACAGTTGGGACTGGAGAGCCCCCAGTGCTATCAGGCGAGGTGAACTGGACCTGAAGTCAAATGGTCTACACAAGAAAAGATGAAAGAGAAAGTAGGAGTCAACAAAGTGAAGTAGAGAGAGTAGTTCATGACAAGTCCAGCAATCAAATAGCCTGAAAGTCTGAAAGGCTGACAGCAGACCAGTATGGCTGGAGGTCAGAGAACATAGGGAGTCTGAGAGTCTGCAGAGACTGGCTCTCTGGGTCTTCTAGACTATTCTATACCAGACTGTGGAGCTTCAGCTTTGTCCTAATCCACTGACTTCAAGATGATTCAGACTCATAGTGACCCTTTAGATAGGGTTTCTGAAACAGATGGTATTTGAACTCCCAACCTTGCAATTAGCAACCTAAAGATCCACACAAATCTATTGGAAGGTTTAAACAGAAGAGAGGCAATGAACTTAGATTTGTATTTTGGTTGACTGGCTCCCACAGTAGAGGGCGGAACATATTGGAGGGGAAGCAGAGTGCGTGACCAGTTAGAAGGGAATTACCCAGGCAAGAAATGATGGGAACTTGGCCCTTGATGGAGGTCCTGGAGGCAGAAAGAAGTACTGCTTTTTAAGAAATATTAAGGAAATAAAATAGAATTTTGGTGACAGATGGTCAGAGAGGAGGTGGGATTTGAGAGTGGCTCCTAGTTTTCTGGCTTGTGCAATTTGCACAATAAGGAAGACATTTATTTAGATAGGGGACAGAGGCAAGGGAATGCCAGTAGAAAAGGATATGGAAGGAAAGAAAGCAGCAGACAGAGCGTGGTCTGATTCCCTCAGGCAGGCTTTTAAATCACTCTCTACTAAATGCATTTACTTTTATTCCATGCTGAGTGTATTTTTCTATTGCTGTTAGAACAAATAATCACAAACTGGGTGGCTTACAACAACAGAAATTTATTCTCTCACAGTTCTGGAAGTCAGAAGTACAAAAGTGAGGTGTTGGCAAGGGCTGTGCTCCCTCCAAAGTCTTTATGGGGAGAATTCTTCATTGCCTCATTCAGCTCATTGGTGGCTACGGGGATTCTTGGCTTATGGTGGCATAAGTCCTATCTCTACCTGTGTCTTCATATGAACTTCTCTCCTGAGTCTCTGGCACTGCCTCCCTCTGCCTCTTTCTTATAAGAATATTTCTCTTATAAGGACCCTTGTGATTACTCTTAGAGATCATCCAGATAATCTAGAATAGCCTCCCTATCTCCTGATTCTTAAATTAATGACATCAGCAAAGTCCTTTTTGCCATATAAAGTAATGTATTTGCAAGTTTCTGGCACTGGAACATGGACAACTTCAGGGGCTCATTTGTCTATCTACCAAATATAGAAAGTTTTATCAGTTGATAAACCTTTATTTTTGTGATTTATTAGAAATTCTTCAAGGTCAAAATGACAGGTCTAAGTGAAGGAGGCTTCCTGTGGAGCCTCTGCAATACATAAGACTATAGGTGGAAGCCTGAACCACATCCAGATCTCCAGAGATGGGAAATTTCCACTTGAAAGGATGAGCAGACCAGCCTGGAGC
>NW_006408820.1:1352216-1367564 GCF_000296735.1 Chrysochloris asiatica
TCTCACTTTCTGATCTCAAGATCTACTACACAGACACAGTGATCCAAACAACCTGGTACTGGTACAATTAATGATACATAGATCAATGGAACAGAATTGAAAATAAGAAGCAAATTTACCGACATACAATCAACTAATCTTTGACTAAGGGCCAAAATACATTAACTGGGGAAGAAATAGCCTGTTCAACAACTGTGTTGGCAAAACTGGAAATCCATTTGCAGAAGAATGAAGACCCATCTCTCACAATAAAACAAAAACAAACTCAATGTGAATTAAAGACCTAAATATAAAACTTAAAACTATTAAGATCATCAATGAAAAAAATAGGGACAAATTTAAGGGCTCTAATCCACAGCACATAACAACAACAACAATACATGGCATACATTGCCAAATGTAACAAACAATGCACAAATAGAAGACAAAGTAGATTACTAGGACTTCCTAAAAATCAGACACATCAGTACATCAAAAGATTTCATCAAAAGAGTAAAAGGAGATCTCATAGCCAGAGAAAAAAATTTTTTGCAACGACACATCAGATTAGGGACTGATCTCTAAAATTTATAAAATAAAACACCACCTCTGTAAGAAAAAGACAAGCAGTCCAACTAAAAAATGGGCAGAGGTAAGAACGGACACTTCACCAAGGAAGATATTTAGGTAGCGAACATATGAAGAAATGTTCACAGTCATTAACCACTGTTATGGTTATGTGCCATCAAGTTGGTTCCAACTCATAGCCAACTTATGAATGACAGAACAAAAACACTGCCTGGTCCTGCGCCATCCTCACAATCATTGTTAAACTTGATCCCATTGCTGTTGTCACCACGCCAATCCACCTGGTTGGGAGTTTTCCTCTTTCTCGCTTAGCCTTCACTTTTCCTACATGATAACATTCTCCAGGGACCATTGTTGTTGTTGTGGTTAAGAGCTGTTGAGTCAGTTCTGACTCATAATGACCCTGTATAGGATTTCAGAGGAGAGGCTGGTGAGTTTGAACCACCAACCTTGTGGTTCAAACAGATCTTACGGCCAAATGCTTATCCTACAGCACCACACCAGGACCATTAGAGAGATGCAAATCAAAACAACAATGCAAGAGCATCTCACTCCAGCATTAATAGCAAAGTTCATAAAAACAGAAAACAGCATATGCTGGCAAGGGTGTGGAGAGACTGGGACCCTCTTGCACTGCTGGTGAGACTGTAAAATGGTTCAATCCGTTTGGAATTGCTTTTCTATTCCTATTTTGTTAAGTGTTTTTTTTATCAGATATGGATATTGGATTTTTGTCAAATGCTTCTTCTGCATCAATTGATATAATCATGTGGTTCTTTTTCCTTGTCTTATTTATGTGGTGGATTATGTTCATTGTTTTCCTAATATTGAGCCATCCTTACATCCCTGGCATGAGTCCCACTTGGTAATGCTGTATTATTTTATTGATATGTTGTTGAATTCTATTGGTTAGGATTTTGTTTAGAATTTTTACATCTATATTCATGAGGGATATTGTTCTGTAGTTTTCTTTTTTAATGATGTCTTTGCCTGGTTTTGGCAAAAGGATTATGCTCACTTCTTAAGAAGTATTCAGGAGTTTTCTATCCTTTTTTATGTTCTGGAATAGTTTGAGTAGAATTGGTGTCAGTTCTTAATTGAATGTTTGATTGAATTCACCAAAAAAGCCATCTGGGCCTGGATTTTTTTGTTGTTGTTAGAAATTTTTAAATGACTCAATCAATTTCTTCTGTTGTTACAGGTCTGTTCAAGTTTTTTACTTCATTCTGAGTCATTTTAGGTAGACAGTGTTTTTATTAAAATGCATCCATTTCTCCTAGATTTTAGGTTTTCAAATATATTGGAGTACAATTTTGTACTGTTGTTTTTAAGTGCTGTCAAGTAGATTTCAACTCATAACGACCCTGTATAGGGTTTCCAAGAAGCAGCTGCTGGGTTTGAACTGCTAACCTTGTGGTTCACAGTCCAGTGCTGATCCTACAGCTCCACACCAGAAGTCCAGAATTCTTTATAGTATTCTATTACTGTCCTTTTTATTTCCATGGGTTCTGTTATGATGTCACCTAAATAGTTTCTTATGCACGTTATTTGCATCTTCTCCTTTTCTTTAGTTCGATTTTCCAATAGTTTGTCAATTTTAGTAAATGACAAAGAACCAGCTTCTGTCCTGTTGATTCTTTCTATTGTTTTACTGTTTTCTCATTCATTTATTTCTGCTCTAATCTTTATTATTTCTTTTTTTCTGGTGACTGTAGACTTAACTTTGCTGCTCTTTTTCTAATTGTTGGAGATATTGTGTTGATGTGTGGATTTTGGTTCTTTTTTCCTTTGGTTATGTGTGTTTATTGCTATAAATTGCCCTCTAAGTATTGTTTCTGCTGCATCCCAAAGGCTTTGGTATGTTGTATCTTAATTCTCATTTAATTCAAGGATTTTTAAAATTCCTTTTTTTGTTTTTTCTTGCCCATTAGCTTTTAACCAGAGTGTTATTCAATTTCCTTGTATTTGAATTACTTCTTTGGTTTTCCTAGTGTTGATTTCTAATTTTATAACATTATGATTTGATGCTTTGTAGTATTTCGATGTTTTTAAATTTAATGAGGCTTGCTTTGTTACCTAACATATGCTGTATTCTGGGGAATGTTCCATGTGCACTAGAAATAATGTATATTGTGCTGTTTTGGGGTGTGTGCTCTGTATAAGTTTATGAGGTCAAGTTGATTGATTGTGTTGTTTAGTTTTTCTGTGTTTTTGTTAAGTTTCTTCTTAGTTTCTCTGTCCTTCATTGAAAGTGTACATCATATTTTTGAAGTTTAAAGTATCACAGCTTAATATCAAACCTGACATCTGTTAAGCCAGGTTTCCTTCTTTGTTTTTCTTCTTACCAAATTTATAGTTTAATTTGAGGGAATTGGAAATCTTATATTTTAAGTCAATTCATATGTTTTTCAATAAACTCTTGTAATTTTCTTCTTAGAAATCTTCTCCAAACAGAATTTTTACAATACATTTTCCCCTAGAAATGCTGTTGGTTTTGCTTCTATTAGAAATGATTTTTTTTTCATTATATTTGCTAATTGTTTCAGATAGATTGGAATGCAGTTTGTATTTGTATATTGACCTTGTATTTAGAAACATTGAGGAACTTTTTTTTTAAATAAGTAGTAATAGTTTTTCTATAGCTCTGTAGAATAAGCACTGGACTGCTAATCACAAATGAGTGGTTTGAGTCCATCAACTGCTCCATGGGAGAAAGATGAGTCTTTCTGCTTCATCAAGATTAATAGCCTCACAGAGATGATGGCGTGGAGAGAAAGAGCGGCTGAGGACTCTGGACTCAGGGAGGGAGAGGGGCTGTGTGCTGGTGGCTGGGAGGCAGTCATGTGGGGTGTACCTTTTGGTTGGTTGAGGATGCATGCAGGGGATTGTAATCATTGCAATGAAACAAAATACAATAGAATGAATGTAAAAAAAATGTTCTCCCATATAAACTAACACATAATTCACAATAAAAACTTAAAAAAAAAAAAAAAAGATTTGTAGCCTCGGAAACCCTACACAGGGTTGCTATGATCCAGAACCAATTTAGCAGCACTTACTAACAACAACAATAGTTGTACAGTTGTAAAAACAAAAATATGGGCTCTCATGGTTTTTTTCTTTTTTGCCTCTAAATAATAGTAGCTTTCTTTCTTTCTTTTTTTGAAGATTTATTGTGAAATGAGTTAGTTTACATGGCAGAACATAAATGTTTCACACAGCCAATCGTATTTTGTTTCATTCCAATGATTACAATACCATCCATCCACCATTGGTTAACAGCATTTGCCTTTATTCCCTCTTTTTTATGTATGCAAAATACAAAGAAATATATATTAATTTAAACAACCAAAGGGCACATTATGCAAGCCAGCCTCCTGCCCACTGGCACACAGTCTTTCTCTTTCCATGGGTCTAGAGTCCTCAGCTGCTCTGTCTTTCCACTCTGCCTCCGTCTCTGTTGTCGCTGCTTCTCTGGCTAGGATCCCACTCTGCTAATGGTCTTCTCTCTGATGGTCATAGGATCCTCTGTTCCTGGAATGAAAGATTAACTACTCCCTCCTTTTTGTTACACATCTTCTACCTTTAGAGTTGTGACAATCACAATTAGTCACGAAAACAATTACTCATTATTGAATCAAAAGAGTCTTATATCCATCATCCCCCATTCCCTTCAGACCCATCTATGAAAACTATTCAGTGGGGATTGTGCTTTTGTGAACTTCGCTGTTATTTGTTTCTTCCTTTCTTATTTTTTCAATGTTTAATTATTTTTATTGGATTAATCCACTATCTAGAATTCCCAACATAATATTCAACTGATGCAATGACTCTGTTATGGTATTAATGCTAAATTTAAGTTATAAGCAATTATAAGCATTAAGTTGTTGTTGTTAGGTGCCATCAAGTCGGCACCGATGCATAGCGACCTTATGCACAACAGAACTGGTCCGATCCTGGGCCAACCTCACTACTGTGGTCACGCTTGAGTCCATCGATGCTGTCACCTGGCCAATCCATCTCGTGGGGGTGTCTTCTTCTTTTTCTCTGACCCTCCATCTTACCAAACATGATATCCTTCTCCAGCGACTGTTCCCTCCTGACAATATGTCCAAAGTATGAGAGACGAAGTTTGGCCATCTTGGCCTCCAAGGAGCACTCTGGCTGCACTGCTTCCAAAACAGATCTATTGGTTCTTTTGGCAGCCCATGGCACTTTCAATATTCTCCTCCAACACCATAACTCAAAAACATCAATTCTTCTACGGTCTTCCTTATTCACTGTCCAGCTTTCGCATGCATATGAGGTTACTGAAAATACCATGGCTTGGGTCAGGTGCACCTTAGTCCTCAAGCTGACATCTTCGCTCTTCAACACTTTCAAAAGGTCTTGTGCAGCAGATTTGCCTAATGCAATACATCATCTGATCTCTTGACTGCTGCTTCCATGAGTGTTGATAGGTGATCCAAGATAGTTGATCCAAGCATTAAGTTAGACGCTTATAATTGTTTTTGGTGAATAAATTTCAGGTTAAATGGTGTTCGTTTTCTAGCTTGCCAAAATATTTTAACAATTATGAATGACTCCGGAATTTTGTCAGATGGCTTTTATGCATATACTGACCTGCCTAATATGCATATTGTCTTCATTACCTAATGCTCTATAACAGACACACCACAACCAGATGGTTTTAACAACCAGAAATTTATTCTTTCCCAGTTCAGGAGGATACAAGTTTGAATTCAGAGCACCAGGTCTGGAGAAAGGGCCTTGTTTCCTTTTAGCATATGCTCAGCATCCCTGTGTCTTGGCATCAGTCTTCTTCAGGATCTAGAAGCATCACAGTGCAGGGACCCCAGCTCCAAAAGACACAATCCAATCTCAGCTCTTGTATCTTGGTGGGAGTAGGCCCTTCTTTCTCTCCTCAAATTTCTTTCCTTTTATATGTGGGAATCTCCCATACATTGGATCAGAGTGTTGGGAGGATTAAGGGTCATCGTATGGCACTTGGGTTAATGCGCTGGACTGCAAGGTCAGTTTGAACTGCAAGGTTGGAAGTTCAAGATCACCAGCCACTCCTCAGAAATCCTATACAAGGTTGCTATGAATAGGAACCGACTTGACAGCACTTAACAACAACAATCCTTAATCATAACATGGGGGATAGCTATATCTCAACTGATAAGCCACTGTGAATCCTGGCCCAGTTCAGTTAACACAAAACCTTAACTATCACACATATAAATTGGACTTCCAGGCGATCACCAGAAACAGCAATTACGTTCAAGCAGAGAGGTTTAGAGGGATTATTTTCATCTACAGTGCTGTTACTTTGCAATACTGTTATACTGTTTCATGTTTCAAATGCTTCCCTCTCCAGAGTAGCCAATGTTATTATTTTGAGATACTAAGGAAATATGTTTTTCTACTATTTTTCAGGAGATTCATAATCTAAAACACTGGTCTGTTCGGTGTTGTTAAGGGAAGAACATCTATTAATATTCAGAACACATAAGCACTCACATACTCAAAAGTATTTATTGAACACCTATTATATTCCAGACACTATGCTAGAAGAAAGCATAAAAATAAAAAATAATGAATAATATTGGGCCCCTTTCTCGGAGATTGAGCAATGTGTGGTACCTAAAAACCCTGGAGTCAGATGAATTTTTTACCAGCAGTTGATCTTGAGTAAATTACATAATCTCTTTGAGCTCCAATTACCTCGTTTGTAAAATGGAAATAATAATAGAGCATTCTAATGGACTTTGCTATGATTAGGATGCTTTTGGCTCCAAGTAATTAAACTTAGACAATAAGGAATATTTATCTTCTCACATAAAAAGAAATCTTGAGATGCCTGAGTTGCTTACCTTAATAATTAATGACACCACCAAGGATTCAATTACTTTCCATTTCTTGGTTCTGACATTTCCTTTTTGTCTCCTGTTCTCAGGTTAGCTCCCCTCTGAGTTTCAAACTGACTGCCAAAGTTCCTGGCGCCCAGAAGCAACAGATTCCAAAAGAAGAGGCCATCTATGGAGAAGCACTTCTGTTTTTCCCTTGTCCATCACACTTCCTTTCATATCTCTTGGCCAGAATTCTATTTCATATTCATGAGAAGCCACTTGCTACAAGGAAAGTGGGACCACAGTCATTGGTCTCATTGAGATAGACCTTTGCTTGAGGTTACTAGCAAGAATAGTAGACACCCAACCAAAATTGGGGCTCTGCCAGCCATGAAGAGAGACTGGTTGCTTAGTAGACAACTCCATTGTCTATTACAGGGCTGATGTAAAATTTTAATGAGATAGTTTATGTGAGACTCTTGCAATGATAATAGGCACTCAAATAAATGTTAGCTGGAAATATGTCTCATACACATTGCATTTAAGTTGTGAAGCTAAGCAAGTAGAAAGAATGCATTTTCTTAGGATGTCAGTGATAGCTATAAACAAGGAGACTATGGGAACCCAAAGGAGGAGCCCAAAACCTAGAGTGGAGAAGGAATTAAGTAAGGAGGGGTAGCAGAGTCATTCTGGAAAGACCTCAGAACAAGGTAGCCTTGAATAATGACTCTTACACAGGTCATTAGCTTTTTAAATGTGAGAATGACTGCAAGGTCATTTCACAAGGTCATACAACATACAGTCATTATCAGCTACAACAAAGGACAGTTGTAGCAGGACACTCTAAAATACCAGATGTATTGACCATCAGTCAAAAGGAGTAAAAAACAAAAACCTGGCACATTTAAGAATAAGTTAATAAGGACACACATTTCCATGTACATTTGGAACAGCTGGTGTGCATCCTCAAGAGTTGGAGTTGGTGATGGTAAAGGTTATATGTCAACTTGGCTAGGCCACGATTTTCATTGGTTTGGCAGATATTATGCAATCATTCTCTATTTTGTAAGCTGATGTGAGCAGCCAATCAGTGGAAAGGGGCATTCCCTTGTGGGTGTGGCCTGCATGCGATCTGTAGGGAGGCTCCGATAAAGCTCACTTTCTCTCTATGCTACGTCTGGCTCATCATTCTCTAACCTCCAGTTCTTGAGACGTGAGCCAGCAGATTGTTGCTTAATCTGCAGATTTTGCGATTCAACAGCTCCCATAGCCCCATGAGCCAGTATTATCAGCTGACCTAATCATTTCAGGTTCATCAGTCCCTATAACCTCATCATGCATCGAGCCAGATATCTAATCCACAGATTTGGATGACAACAGCTACAACATACACACTTCACTGGTTAAGCTCTTCAGGAGAACCCAGCCTAAGATGGATTCCCAGGGTGGTAAAAACATTTAAGTGTTCTTCTGTTAAACAAACGGTTAGAGCTCTGAGTCCACCCAAATGTACTTTAGAAGAAAGACATGGTGATTGGCTTTCCAAAAATCAGTCACTGAAAACTCTATGAAGCAGCGTTCTACTCTGGCACACATGGGGCTGACTCAACAGCAACTGGTATCAGTATCCTCAACTGTAGCATCTTCAGGGGCCAGCTGCTGGGCAAGAATCAAGAGTAAAGGATGAGCAGAGGCATGAACCTAAGAGAAAGGTCAAAGTTGAACTTCAACTCACAAGCACCCTGGTGTGATTTGTTTTTTTTTTCCCCAGTCACATGTAAAAAACACAATTTGCCCATTATTTAACCCACCCCCCCAAAAAAAAGTCCTAGCTCAGGACTTTACCATTTTATTCTGAATATTGGAAGAACCCACTGTCAGGTGTGGAATTGTCCTCTATGAGATGTAGGCCCCCATCCTGGGCATGCCTAGGAAGTTCTACTATAGCCCCCAGAGGAAGGTAAATGAAGAAAGCTCACCCAGTGCTGTGATTTTTTTCATTTTGCTAAAGGCAACACACTTAAATACCTGAGTGAAATCTGATATGCTAAACTTTCTTTCTTTTTTTTTTCTTTCATTTTCAATGTAGTTGTTATTGTTAAGTGCCATCGAGTCGATTCAGATTCCAACTCATAGCGACCCTGTATAGGATTTCCAAGGAGCAGCTTGTGAGCTTGAACCACCGACTTTTCAGTTCAAACAACTTTGCAGTCTGATGTATTAGCCCACAGTGCCAAAAACTTACAAATAACAACTAAATCTTAAATAGCCAGTTTTGTCAAGTCCAGACTGGATCTTTACCTGCCATTCAGGATCAGTGGCAGCTGATCTTTTCCATGCTTGCCAGCAGCCCAGCCACCCTCCAGAGGCAGTAGCAACCAGAAAGGACCCACACTGAGACAGTACGCCCCTCAGATTCAGTTTGCTTTAGACCAGAAAGGGCTGCTCCTTCTTTGGAACTTCCTCCAAGAAGAGACATACTGCCAAGACAAAATGTTCCAACACTGCTACACCCAGAAGATAAAACAACCAATATTCTTGAGAGGAGTGGCAATGAAGGCAGGGAAGGTAAATACTTTTATACTCCTTTAGTTAGCCAGAAGTTCAGTAGGACATGAGAATGACCCTCTGACCTTCAGTGGAGCTGTGCCTCAGCCTACCTCCGTGCCCACCTCTGCCATGGTGCATATTACAGGGTTTTGCATTTGGTACAGCCAACCTCTCCAAGCTCCCAGAAGGCATCGTGGTCCTCTGCTCCAAAGGCCCTGCTGTGGTAGTGACCAGGGACACAGATGGCAAATCCAGAGAACTCTTCTCTTCCCCAAGTCTTCCCTTACCCCTCAAGTCCATATCTTTTATCCAAAAGGTCAGAATGGAAAAGGAAGACATGAATAAAATAAACTTGTGACTTAGAAGCCACTGACATCATCTCAAGATAGCCCATCTCCTGTTAACCCTTTCTCGCATCCTACCCTTAAAGAGCACACAATTCCCTCTGGCAACACACACATAGCATGTTGATTGTCTCTTCTGGATCTCTGTCCATGATGTATCCTTGTGAGATCTCTATATGCCTGGAATAGATGCTGCTCCCAGGAGTCATGGGATTGTGGGTTCACGTCACATAACACACGTATGTGCAGACAGTACTGTTGACCTGGTTCCTTTACTCTGGGGCTGTTCAAGGGCAACAACTTCATTTTATACATGTTTACATTCTGCTACCTCCCTCAGTGCCTGTATGGAGGAGGCCCTGAAAAACATCCTTGTTAGAGTAAGCAGAACAAGAATGAAGGCCTGACTTCAAGCTGTCAACATAGTCCTCCCCACCCCACAAGTGCTCCAGCATTGTCCCCATTGCCTAACATAACCCCCAGTGTCCTGGCTACTTATTGTCCACTCACTGCACTGCTGTTGCTTCCCCAATGTCCTATATATTGCCAGTGTTGTTCCTTTTGCATGACTGAGGCAGGGTTGGCTCAGACCTGAGGAACCAGAGTCCCAGATAAGCCAGGCAAAACCATCACTTTTTCCTTCCCTTCAGTCACTCAGTTTGTCTAAAAGAGTCTCTCTTTAAACAAGTTCTGACTGCAAATACTTGGACAAAATTCTCTCTTCCTCCTATTGTTGAAATCTTCCTGTTTCTGCCCCTTAAGCTTGGGCTCTTTAGTGGGTAAATTCCTGAACATGAAGGGGTCTTCCCAGCCTAGAACAAATTACCCTTCTAGAATCCTCCACAGGCCTCCCACAGCTAAGGCTGCCTCCTATGGGTAAAGAAAGCACCTCAGAGGGCAAATCGGAGGCTGTGGCCCTTAAGCAAAGGGTACTTTTGGGAACATCTATTTTCTTACTCTGTGTATCTGAAAAGAATCGTGATCTTTGTAATGACACAAGGTGCATGATTTGTTGAATACGGGACTGATGATTTGTTCTATAGATCTTCTCAATAAAAAGTTAAAAAAAAAAAAAATTGAAGACAGCCTAAATGCCCATCAGCAGAAGGATGGTTAAACAAACTTAGGTACACACACACAATACTAAAGAATAATGATGGATCTGCAAAATACCTCACATCCTGAATGAACTTGGAGGACATTATGCTGAGTGAGATTACTCAATCACAGGACAAATATTGCATGAGACAACTATTATAAAAGTCAAGAAAAGGTTTTCATGCTAACAGGAACATTCTATGATGGTTACCAAGGGTGGGAGGAAAAGTAAAATTATTTGTGGACTAAAGGGTAGACGTGTTAACATGGGAAGGCAATATACAACAAGACAGATGTTGGCAGAGGAAAGATCAAGGGAGACACAGGGAGGAATGTAAGACTTGAAGTGAATAAACATAAACACTGTTAACTGTTGGTACATATAGAGGAGGTTGTAATCATTAATGACGCAAAATATATGGTTTGCTGAATGTAAAACTGATGATTTGCTCTGTAAACCTTCACTCAATTCACAATAAAAAGTTGAAAAAAATAAAAAGACTATGTATTCTCAAAGGTCCAAAGGCAAGAAAGAAGTAACCTAAACTCATGGGAGCAAACTGTCCATAGTTAGCAGATGTTGGCTGTCTTCCAAGTCAGTTCCAACAGGTGGTAGTTAAAATAATAAGGATGAAGACGATGGTTGAGAGACAATGAGCCAAGAGAACAGAACAATGGGTCAGGCACCAAACACTGAGAGGCAGCAAGTTTGATGGATGGACTTGGGAAAGGAGCCATAAAGGATTCAGAGAAGAAATTGTCAGAAAGGTCAGAGGAGAGCCAAGGATAGTTATAAATCACAGAAGCCACAAGAGCTGAGAGTTTTAAGAGAAGAATGGTCAAAAGTGTCAATGCAGTAAGCAACTATAAGAAAAGGCCAAAATAGCCATTAGATCTTACTCGCTGAAGTTGTCCCTGGGTGGTGAAAATGGTTAATGCGTTCTGTTGTTAACTAAAAAGTTGGAGAATAGCGTATACCCAGGGGTGCCCTACCACCACTCCTTTGTGAGTTTGTTGTACTGTGGATGTTGTACTGTGCATGTTGCTGTGACTCTGGAAGCTATACCATGGGTATTTAAATCACAACAAGGTCAACCTTGGTGGGCAGGTTTCAGATGGGTTTCCATACTAAGAAACAATGGGAAGAAGGAAAGACAGACTATTTCTGAATATTTAGTCACTGAAAACCTGATGAATATCAGAGGAACACCGTCAGCACCAGAATATTGAGTATTGAAACATGAGGAAAAGCACCAGAATATTATCAGATCTAGTGCCAGAAGATGAGCCCCTCAGGTTGGAAGGCACTCAAAGTGTGACTGGGGAAGAGCTGCCTCCTCAAGTAGAGTTGACCGTGATGACACGAATGGAGTAAAACCCTTGGCACTTTCTTTTGCTGATGGGGCAAAACTCAAAATGACGAGAAACAGCGGTAAACATCCATTAATAATCAGAACATGGAATATGTAAGTATGAATCTAGGAAATTTTGAAATTGTCAGAAACAAAATGGAATACATGAATATCAATAACCTAGGCATTAGTGAACTGAAATGGACTGGCATTGGTCATTTTGAATCTGACAATCACATGGATTACTAAGCCTGATACAACAAATTGAAAAGGAATGGTGTTGCATTCATCATCAAAAAGGACATATCAAGATCTGTCTTGGAGAACAACGCTGTCTGTGATCGAATAATCTCCATACGCCTACAAGGAAGACCAGTAAATACCACTATTATTCAAATTTACACACCAATCACTAAAGACAGTGATGATAAAATTGAAAAATTCTATCAACTTCTTCAGTCTCAAATTGATCAAATATGCAATCAAAATGCAATGATAATTATTGGTGATTGGAATGTAAAGGTTGGGAACAAAGAGGAAGGATCAGTTGTTGGAAAATATGGCCTTTGTGATAGAAATGATGCTGGAGCTTGCATGAGAGAATTTTGCAAGACCAGTGACCTCTTCATTGTAAATGCCTTTTTAAAAACAATATGAAAGATGACTATACACATGCACCTCACCAGATGGAATATACAGAAATCAAATTCACTACATCTTTGGAAAAATATGGTAAAAAAGCTCCATATCACCAGCTAAAACAAGACTGTGGAACAGACCATCAATTACTCAGATGCAAGTTCAGACTGAAGCTGTAGAAAACAAGTCCACAAGAGTCAAAAATATGACCTTGAACATATCCCATCTGAATGTAGAGATCATCTGAATAATAGATTTGATGTATTAGACACTAAAGACCAAAGAACAGAAGAACTGTGGGATGACATCAAGACCATTATACGGGAAGAAAGCAAAAGGTCATTAAGAAGACAAGGAAGAAGGAAAAGACCAAAATGGATGTCAGTAGAGACTCTAAAACTTGCTCTCCAGCATACAGATGCTAAAGCAAACAGAAGAAATGAGGTAAAAGAGATGAATAGAAAATTTCAAAGGGCAGCTAGAAAAGACAAAGTCAAATATTATAACAAAATGTGCAGAGAAAGACCTGGAGTTAGAAAACCAAAAGGGTAGAATATACTCAACATTCCTCAATCTGAGGACATGGAAGAAAAAGTTCAAGCCTCAACTTGCAATATTAAAGGATTCTATAGTTAAAATGGAAGGAGCTCTGGTAGCGTAGTGGTTACGAATCGGACTGCTAACCTCAAGGTCGGCAGTTCGAAACTACCAGCAGTTCTGCAGGAGAAAGATGAGGCATTCTGCTCCCATAAAGATGTACAGCCTTGGAAACCCTGTGTAGGGTCACTATGAGTTGGAACCAACTCCATTGTACTTAACAACAACAACATAGGCAAAATGGAGTCCTGTGGTGGCACTGCAGGTTAATGTACTGGACTGCAAAGTCAGTTTGAACCACAAGGTCAGTAATTCAAGCTCACCAGCCACTCCTCAGAAACTCTATACAAGGTTGCTATGAGTCGAAACCAACTCGATGTTACT
Source organism: Chrysochloris asiatica (assembly GCF_000296735.1). Classification (NCBI taxonomy): domain Eukaryota; kingdom Metazoa; phylum Chordata; class Mammalia; order Afrosoricida; family Chrysochloridae; genus Chrysochloris; species Chrysochloris asiatica. Next base: position 1,365,600 of record NW_006408820.1, read on the forward strand.
TAACAACAAACAACAACAACAATGGTCAAAATATTGAATGATGCAGAAAGCTTCAAAAGAAGATGGAAGGAATATACAGAATCACTGTACCGAAAAGAAATGGTCAATGTTCAACTATTTCAAAAGGTAGCGTATGATACTGAAGGAAGAAGTCCAAGATGCATTGAAGTCATTGGCAAAGAACAAGTCACCGTGAATTGATGGAATACAAACTGAAATATTTCAACAAACTGATGAAGTACTGGAGGCAATCACTCATCTGTGCCAAGAAATGTGAAAGACAACTACCTGAATAACTGGCTGGAAGAGATCCATATATGTGCTCCTTCCAAAGAGAGGTGACCCAATCAAATGCAGAAGTCATCAGACAATATAACTAATATCTCATGTAAGTACAATTTTGCTAACATAACCCAAAAACATCTGCAAATGTACAATGACAAAGAACTGCCAGAGGTTCAAGCTGTATTCAGATGAGGATGTGGAGCAAGGGATAGCTTTGCTGATGCCAGATGGATCTTGGCTGAAAGCAGAGACTACCACAAAGGTGTTTACCTGTGCTTTATTAACTATGCAAAGACTTTCAACTGTCTGGAAATATTCAATATTGCTCTCCAACGCCATAACTCAAACACATCAATTCTTCTACGGTCTTCTTTATTCATTGTCCAACTTTCACATACATATGAGGTTATTGAAAATACCCTGACTTGGGTCAGGCGCACCTTAGTCCTCAAACTGATGTCTTTGCTCTTCAACACTTTAAAGAGGTCTCATGCAGCAGATTTTCCTAATTTAATATGTCATTTGGTTTCTTGATTGCTGCTTTCATGAGTGTTAATGGTGATCCAAACAAAACGAATTCTTGGACAGCTTCTATCTTTTCTCCATTTATTATAATGTCATTTATTGGTCCAGTGGTGAAGAGTTTTGTTTTCTTTACATTGAGACGCAATCCGTACCGAAGGCTGTCATCTTTGATCTTCATCAGTATGTATTTTAAGTCCTCTTTGCTTTCAGCAAGCAAGGCTGCTGACTCAGACTAATGAGTCTTCCTCCAATCCTGATGCACATTCTTCTTCATATAATCCAGTTTCTTGGATTATGTGCTCAGCATAAAGATTGAATAAGTATAGGGGAGGAATTCAAACCTGGCACACACTTATCCTGATTTAAAACCATATATGATAAAGTGGAGGGTCAGTAAAAAGAGGAAGACCCTCCATGTGATGGATTGACACAGTGGCTACCACATGATCTCATACTCAGCAACAATTGTGAGGGTGACAAATGACCAGGCAGTGTTTTGTTCTGCTCTACACAGGGTCACTGTGAGTCAACACCAACTCAATAGCACCTTACAACAGAAACAATAAAGTTCAACAGGGTTTTGATTATTTTTCCCAAGATATAATCAATTTAAATAAACTGTTAGCTCAAGGATCATTTTCAGTACGATACACCCTCCTTCAAAACCTACAGTGATTCCCCACTACTTTTGGCAAGTTATCCCTCCCCACCTCCTTCATAGAGGCCCTGGAATTAGGGGGCCCAGACTGAGCATCACTTCAGAGCATAGGCCAGGTGCCATTGGGCCTTGGCATATCATTTGAAGACTAAACAAGTAGGGTGTTACTAGCAGAGACAAATACCAAGTGCAGAGGTGCTTGCCAGAAAAACAGGAAAGGAAATTAGGAAAGGCTAGGCTTTCTGCTCCCATAAAAATTTACAGCCATGGACACCATGTACAGGGTTGCTATGAGGTGGAACCGACTCCACAGCACATAACAACAACAACAAGGGGCAACAGGGTGGTCCTGGGAGAGGGTATTTAACAATCTGGTTCAGTTTCTGTAATCTAAGTCCACCCCACCTACTTCCTTCATCTCTGATTTCTTTTCTTCTCTAAAGGTACAGGCAGTCACCAAAACTCTTCCTGTATATTCCCAGAGGAGTCCCTGGGTG
>NW_006408820.1:1368169-1371069 GCF_000296735.1 Chrysochloris asiatica
AGGGTTGCTATGAGCCAGAACCTACTCAACAGCATACACCAACAAAAGGGGTGATATGACTTGGAATCATCTTGCTGGCAGAGGGTTTTGGCTATCCCTCAGAGCTGTTTTAAAGATAAAATAAACTTAAATGCATGAAGTTTTGCATGTTTTTAGAATGTGCTAGAATGCAAAAATGACACAGCCACTTCAGAAAACAATTTAATTTCTTTTAAAGTCAAACATACACCTATCCCACAATCCAGCAATTCTACTCCTAGGTATTTGTTCAAGACAATTAAAAGCCTATATTCACACTCACACAAATTATAGAGGAATGTTAATTTAGATTATTCATACTCTTCAAAAACTGTAAATGATTCAGTTGTCCAAATTGATAAATATATTATGATAAACACATGGAAAAAGAATGACCAGGAATGAATTACTAATATATGCAATAACATGGATGAAACTCAGTGCGTTATGTTAACAAAGCCAGATTCGAAAGGCTTTATATTGTAGGATTAAATGTATATGACTTCCTGGAAAAGATAAAACTATAAGGACAGAAAACAAATCAATGGTTGCCAGGGACTCCAAGTAGGAGGAACAAATGAGCTCAAGAGGCATGAAGGAATTCAGGGGGTTAGAATTGTTCTATGTTTGATTGTGGTAGCGGTTATACAGCTGTGTGCATTTATCAAAACTCAGAAGTGTACATACAAATTGTACGCATTCAATTAGACTTCAGTAAACTTAACAAAAGAAAAGAAAAGATGTTGTGTTAATTATTAACAGCCATCTAGGTTTGACTACTTATCCTAAAGGCTGGTGGTTTGGACCCCCCCTGCAGTCCCACAGAAGAAAGGCCAGGTGATCTGCTTCTGAAAGGCCATAGCCATAAAAACCGTATGAAGCACAATTCTGCTCCAGAACACATGGGATCACCATGAGGCAAGACTCACTTTGATGGCAACAGGTTTGATTTGGGTGTGTGTGTTGTGGGGAGGGAGTAGGGAATGGGATGGGGATTTACCTAACTGCTCAATTAATAAATTAACACCAAACAATAGTTTAATTTAACTAGAGAAGAATGTCTGCCTTGAGCATTATGCTCTTCTAAGATCCACCTGCAAGAGAAAGATGAGGCTTTCTGCTCCTGTAAAGATTTACAGCCCCGGAAACCCTATACTGGGTCACTATGAGTCAAAATCAACTTCAGATCCCATAACCACCACCACCAAGATCTATCTAGATGGAATTGGAACGACAATGTTGTTGCTGTTAAAAGCTGTTGAACTGGTTCCGACTCATAGCAACTCTGTATAGGGTTTCCAGGGAGCAGCTGGTGAGTTTGATCCACTAACCTTACAACTCAAAATGACTTTACAGTCCAGTGCTTATCCTACAGCGCCACACCAGGACTCCAGATTGACAACAGCAACTCAAAAGATTAGATAGGAACTGTAGCAGACAGTGAGTTTTCGTTGTGAGGGAGAAACAGCTCAGAAAAGGAAGGTGAGACTATTGTACAACTCCAAGAACATAGTCAGTGTAACTAAATGGTACATGCCGAAACTATGGATGTTTTTCTGTGTGTATTCTCAACAACAAAAGTAAAATAAATTATTTTAAAAATGAATTAGACTCACATTTGAATGAGGTAACTCCGTTTCCCATACATTATCCCAAATGAATTCCACAGCAGCCCTATGAGGCAACCAGGAGGATTTCTTTATACTCTCTTACTGGTTGAACTTGTGGTTAAATGGCTTGTTGATATCATACAATTAGAGTAGCGCTGTAGGTTCAGCACTGGACTGCGAGACACAAAGTCAGAAGTTCAAATCCACCAGGCGCTTCTTGAAAACCCCATAGAGGATTGCACTGAGTCAGAGTTGACTCAACGGCACCAGACAACAACCACAATAACAATATAATACAACTGCTAAGTGCTGAAAGTGAAGAGGACTTCAAATACTTAACTGATAAAAGATCAAAGACCACACTATTATATGCAGATGATACAACCTTGCTTGCTGAAAACAAAGAGGACTTAAAATACTGATGAAATCAAATCAAAGACCACAACCTTTGGTATGGGTTGCACCTCAATTTAAAGAAAACACAAAACCTCACCACAGGACCAATAAACAACAAAGATGAGGATTTCTGCTCCCATAAGGATTTACAGCCTCAGAAACCCTGTACAGCGTTGCTCTGAGTCAGAACTGACTCCAAGGCACATAACAACAACATATAAATGGAGAGAATAATAAAGTTGCCAAAGACTTCATTTTGCTTGGATCAATCATCAACACACATGGAAGCAGCAGTCAATAGAAAATTTTTGCATTAGGCAAATCTGCTGCACAAAACCTCTTTAAAGTGCTGAAGAACAAAGATGTCAGAACCTGACCCAAGCCATGGTATTTTCAATAGTTTCCTACGCATGTGATAACTGGACAATGAATAAGGAAGACCACATAAAAATCAACGCATTTGAATTATGATGTAGGAGAAGAATATTAAAAGTACCATGGGCTGCTGAAATAACAAATAGACTTGTGTTTGAAGAAGTATAGCCAGAATGCTCCTTGGGAGCCAGGATACTCATACTTTGGACATATTATCAGGAGGGACCAGTCACTGGAGTAGGATATCATGTTTGGTAATGTGGAGGGTCGTAGAAAAAGAGGAAGACCCCCAATGAGGTGGATTGGCACAGTGGCGGCAGCAACAGGCTCAGACCATTGTGAGGTTGGCGTGGTACCGGGCACTGTTTCCTTCTGTTGTGTATAGAGTCAATACGAGTTGGTACCGACTTGATGGCACCTAACAACAACAACAGTAAGTGACAAAAGAGCTCTGGTGGTATCAAGGGTTAAGTGTAGGACTGTTGACCGAAAGCTTGGCAG
>NW_006408820.1:1372584-1373777 GCF_000296735.1 Chrysochloris asiatica
AAGAAAGAAAAAACCCTACTGAGTGGGGGAACAGTGGGTTATTTTGTAACTCCAGATCTGCCTTTCCTTAGGCCCCTAGGCTCTTCTCAAATTGAGGCTGCTTTCTCCTCCCTGGGGATTAGAGTGTGACTCAGGGAGGGGGGGAGCCTCTGTGGCGGTGGGAACGCAATACAAAGGAGACACAGTGACTCCTAGAAATCTACTCACCAACAGCAAGCACCCTTCCCACGGCTCTTGGCAGTGGCAACCCAGCCATTAGAGTCCCAGGGCAAGAATAAACAGCAGAAACAGTAGCAAAACCATAGGACAAGGTCAAGGAGGATTGTGGTGGAAGAGGGTGTGGATGCGTCTTTGTCTTAACCTGTACATTAGACAGATTGCCCAAACCTTGACAATTCATCATCCCTGTATAGTACCATAACACACAACCATTGATATACGGACTGGACGTAGCATGAAGAAAGGAGCCCTGGTGGTACAGTGGGTTAAACATTGGGTTGCTATCCTAAAAGTCAGTGGTTCAAACCCACCAGCTGTTCCATTGGAGAAAGGTGAGGCTGTCTGTTCCTTGGAAAACTTATGGAGTAGTTCTGTCCTATAGGGAGTCTGTAAATCAAAATCAACTAAATGGACTGGGTTTGGTCTTTGGTTAGCATGAAGGATTTTTTTCACATGTGTTACATTATTTGTAAGGAGCTTTAGTGGCACAACAATTAAGCACCCAATGGCTAACCAAAAGGTTGGTGATTCAAACCCACCCTGTGACTTCACCAGAGAAAGACCTGGTGATCTCACCTAAAGATTACAGCCTAGAAACCTTGATGAGTCCATTGTACTCAGTCACATGGGGTCGTTATGAGTCAAAAATGGCTTGATGGTATCCAACAACGATAGTAACAAAGTTATTTGACTTTCATTCCATATATTAGTGAAGTCCTGGTGTGGCACTACAGGGTAATGTACTGGACCACTAGGTCAGTTTGAACCGCAAGGTCAGCAGTTCAAGTCCATCAGCTGCTCCTCAGAAGCCCTATACAGGGTTGCTATGAGTAGGAACCAACATGACCCCACTTAACAACAACAACATACAGTCTTAGGAAGGAGCCCTGATAGCATAATCAATTCAGAGATGGGCTCGTATCTACCAGATGTTCCACAAGAGAAAGACGAGGCTTCCTGCGCCTATAAAGATG
>NW_006408820.1:1374662-1378599 GCF_000296735.1 Chrysochloris asiatica
AGAAAGATGAGGCTTTCTACTCCCGTAAAGATTTACACCCTCGGAAACCCTGTACAGGGTCGCTATGGGTCGGACCCGACTCGACGGCACTTAACAACAACAACAACAATATATATATATACACTTAAACCCATTACACCTTCTGGGGGAAGTGAGCTCCCGGAGTATTACCTTGCCTTCTAGAAAGAAAAAAAAAAAAAAAATGTGATTTTTCTATTTCTTTTTCCTCTCTTTAATTTCCCTCTTTCAAGTTGCAATAATTGTAGGATAAGCACTGGAGCACTAACTGCAAGGTTGACTGTTGGAACCCACCAGCTGCTCCTCTGCTCTGCCACATGCTCTGTTGTGACACAGTGTTCAGCTTATTGTGAATCTACTTTGGGTCCTGTCCAAAGGAAGGTAATTGCCAGAAGACCTCAGTTCAATAGAATCTCCAGGGCATGGACGCAAATCATGCTTTTAGAATTAGACTCCCAGGCGTTAGGTGAAAGGAGGCCTAGAGGTGCGACGGTTAAACTCTTGACTACTAATGGAAAGGTTGGTGGTTCTAACCCACCCAGAAGCTCTGAGAGAGAAGGACGTGACCATTCACATCTGTAAAGATTTCAGCCTAATAACAATAGTCCCCAAAGACAGTCTATATTCTACTTTGCAAAATGAGTGGCTATCTAAGGGGTACCTATTGGTCTCTTCATGTGTGAAAGAAAGAAGAGTGATAGAAATTGAAGAGGCTTGGAATCAATTAGTCCATAGACTCACAGAACACGTGACCATCACTCTCCACAATGCTGAGACTAGAAGAACTAGATGGTGCCCGGCTACCACTACCAACAGTTCTGAAAGGGAGCACATTAGAAGATCTGGACTAGAGTACAGGAAAATGTGGACCAAAACTCAAAATGACAACAACAAAAAAGACTGAGCTTAGTGATCAGAAAGAGATTGAAGGACCCTAAGAATATGGCCTTTGGCCACCTTTCAAGTCTAGAAAGGTACTTACCTTTGTGGCCCAATTTTCAATCAAACAATACACAGAGGGGAAATAACACTAGTAAGGTATACTCACTATTGACTATTGACGGGTCAACATTTACCTTGGAACAAAGTTGAGAAGGGATGGGAAGGAGGGTGGAAGGCACAGGGAAGAAGTGGGTTAACTCTTGTTGCCTGGAAAGGATTGCAATCATTGAGATGAAACAAAGTATATGATTTGTACAACATTAAACTGATTATCTGCTCTTCCCTCCATTCACAATAAAAAGTTAAAAATAAAATAATAAAAATTATAGCCTAGTGGAAAAAAAAAAAGATTCAATTCTGTCTCTTGGGGTTGCTATGAATCAAAATCAGCTCGATGGCACATAACAACAACAGCACAGGATGAGGAAAGACATTCATAGGGTTTGCAGAGCAGAATAAAATGATGTTCCCTTTTTAATTAAGGATTTTCCATTCTTAAAGGAGAAGGGATACAAACTTGGCTTACTGTTTTATTCTTTAAAACCTGTCTTGTCGTGTTTTTGTGTTCACTGATTTTCGATTTACCTCACCCCACATAACCCTGCTCCGGTTATCCTCTGGAGGTCTGGAGGCAGGCTCCCTCCCAGAGCCTGTAAGTGCTTATGCCCCTGTGCTGCCTCATTATCTGCTCTATGGAAGCCGCAGTCACAGCTTGATCCCAGCTGCTGGAGAGATGGAATATTAAGACATTTTCCTTTCTTCAGAGCCCTTGTTAATTCTTCCTGGTGGTGATTAGCCAGTTATTTTTAGCTCCATCCGAGCTCCCTGGTTAGTATTCAGGGCTGGTTTAGATAACACTAAGGCAGGCTCACTATGTTAATGCCCCAGTTTCATCTGGTCCTACTGAAGTACATAAAATTCACTGGCAGTGTGAGCCCATCCCCCAGCCTCTGAGGGGCATATTTTCCTGCTTAATCCTGAAGTCTTGGCTTCTGTCCAAAGGGCCTCCAACTCTAGGGCCAAACAGCAGCTTACAGGAGAGGCTTGGAAAATGAGCCATTTGGAAGCCATATGTTGAGATGGACTAGGGGTGACTTTGTCACTAACTTGCTGTGTAACACTGGGCAAGTGACCTTCCTTTTCTGAGCCATCAGTAAAATCAGGTGGCTCAACTAATTGGCCCCTTAACCACTTTCAGGAGTCCCTGGATGGCACAAATGCTTAGTGGCTTGGCTGCTAACAAAAAAAGTTGGAGGATGAAACTTACCCAGAAGTGCTTCAGAAGAAAAGTCCTGATAATCTAATTCCAAAACCTCAGCCACTACAAAGCCTATGGAGGACAGCCCTACTCTGATACACATGGGACCGCAGTAAGTTGTTGCCAACTCCACCGCAATTGTTTTAAGTCCCTTTCAGGACTACTATGCTATACGATCACCAAGTTCAAAACCAGTGCTTGACGTGAAAACCCCAACTTTGTGTGTGGAGTTTTGCAGGAAAAGACATGAAAATCTGCCTCTATAATGTCATTGTTGTTAAGTGCTTTCAAGGATGATCTGACTCACAGTGACCCTGTATACGGTTTCCGATGAGTGGCTGGTGAGTTGGAACCTCTGACCTTGCGAAGGCTTAGGGAGACCTATGGAAGAGTTTTACTCTGCCCAATGGGTCACTGTGAGTCAGAAATCAACTTGATGCAGTGATGGAGCCCTTGTGGCACAGTGGATTAAGTTAGCCACAAAGTCAGCAGTAGAGTACAAACCCACCCACCCTTCTGTGGGAGAAAGATGAAGCTGTGTGCTCTGACAAAGATGTACAAGTTTGGAAACCCTGTAGAGTAATTCTACTCTGTCCTTTGTTGTTATTGTTGTTGTTGTGTGCTGTGGAGTCGGTTCCGACTCATAGTGACCCTGCACAGGGTTTTCGAGGCTGTAAATCTTTACGGGAGCAGAAAACCTCATCTTTCTCCTACGGAACCGCTGGTAATTTCGAACTGATTACCTTGAGGTTCTATAGGGTAGTCAAAATCAGCTCTGTGGCAGCGGATTTAGTTTTTGTTTAACAACATAACGTGCTCCCTAAAGCACGTTGGTGACTGACTCTAAACCAGTTCCAGCTCCAAGGGACGTGTGTTTAACACTGTTTCCCTCTATCTGGGATGCTACTTTCTTTTTTCTTGTTTATATCATGGAGTTGATAGTACTTACTTGACTAACAGTGGTAAGACATATGTCTTTGAGCCCTGGTAGCATAGTGAGTTACACATTGGGCAGCTAACTGCAAGTTCAGCAGTTCAAATCCACAAGCTGCTCCACAGGAGAAAGAAGAGACTTTCTGCTTCTATAAAGATTTACAACCTCAGAAATCATACACAGTGTCAATATGAGTCAGAACTGACTGGACAACACAACCACATTCACCACCACCGCCATGTATACTCATTGTCTGTATCAACCACCCGTCTGTCAATCTGTCTGTCATTTGTTTCTGTGTGTTCTGTGGTGCTGGTAGCTATGCCACTGGAATTTCAAATACCAAGGATACCCCTGGTGAACAGAGTAAGACAGACTAGGAAGAAAGTTCTGGTTACCTACTTCTAAAAATTAACAAATGAAAATCCTGTGGATCCTGGAATATTGTCTGAGACTTCATGAGGGACCACTCACTAGAGAAGAGGAACTTATTTGGTAAAGTGAGGACCAAGAGAGGCAACAGATGGATGGTCACAGTACCCACAGCAATGTATTTAAACATATGAATGATTATGAAGGTGGTGCTGCCGGGCTGGGCAACATTTCATTTGGTTATGGGGTCATGGGACATTTTCTCCCTGGGGAGTCATGAGTCAAAGCCTACTTGTCAGCAAGTGCACCGATAGCATGTATCTATACATATTGTTGTTGTCAGGTGCCATCGAGTCGGAACCGACTCATAGCGACTCCATGCACAGCAGAACGAAACAATGTTCGATCCTGGG
>NW_006408820.1:1380728-1393338 GCF_000296735.1 Chrysochloris asiatica
ATATGTATCTATACATATACACTTATTTATATACATATTTACATACATGTGTGCTTGTGTGTATGAAAATTTAGCCTTGCTAAAAAAAAGGCATTTGCTTTTCATTAGCCTTGGTGTGCAGGTTGTTAATAGTAGCTAACACTTATTGATTGTTCCCGCTACGCCAAGTAGTGTGCAGTGTACAAGTGTGCATTGTACTTACACAGATTAAACATTGATAGCTACAGGAGATATGTGGTATGCACCAGCTTACACAGTCAGTGATAAAACTGAGACTTCAGCCTAATGTCTTTGAGGCCAGAGATGTGCTTTCGAACACATACTAAATATACTGATGAATCAAAACTCCACCCAATCCATTCCTGACACCCTTAAACTTTCATAACCAACCACACAATCTGTCTTGCTCTTCCTTCTTGTACATAAGCCTATGAAATACATACACTTCTGCTTCCTCAGTGCCCCCAGATCTGTGCATCTTCCCTACTTCACCTTCAAGTTCATAGATGAGCTTATTTACACAATTTGGGACCAAGCTGTGGACCCATCAATAGAGATTCCTTCAGCACCGAGGTCATTCCGTGGCTTCTGTCCTTGGGAGTCTAGGCCCTTCCTCCAGGTTCACTCATTCTGCATGGTGGTGGATGATAGATAGCTAGGCTGCCAGACCCCACCTGGGACCTCCTGCAGCTCTCCTCAGGGCACAGTTCCCATATGGCCAACTTCTGCACCCTCAGTGCCAAGGTTGCCGCAGTGACAATCTGAAGAAGGTGGAAGCAGAGTAGGCAGCGGGGACAGCGGGACGGTTGTACATAGCTAACCTTGCATCTGGGAGGCAAACCCAGGAAAAAACGTGTGTTTACCTTTAAAAGTGTCCCAGTCCCTCTGAGGGAGGGTTGCATTTTCATTGATTTTGGTAATCCCTTGAGGTGCAGTTAATAGACCCTTGTCTGGAGAAAGCCTCAAGTAGAACATGCTGACCCTGCAGGGCTGAAGCAGATGAGACCAGTCCTCTCCAGTTTTGACCCTGGCAGCTTTCCCTACTTTATCACACCATTCAGCCGTCTGCACCAAACTCAGTGGATGTGAGTGACCCTGTCCAGCCACTGCAGGGGGAAGTTCTGTTCTTCACAGCTGTTTGGACAAAAGTTATGCAATGCCAAGAAAAATACATCACGTTTGTGGCCGTCCCTGCAAGCAGATGCTACTTGAATAGACCTCAGTTGGTACGTAGGGGCAGGGTTTCAAACCAGCTCAGTTACGGCCAAAGAAATGAAACAGGAACAGACCTGAATTTTTAAAATTTGGGTGAATTAGAACAACAATCAGAAGAGGAAAAAACTATGAGTTGAAGCCCTGCTAGGAACTTATTCTTCTTCTTGCAAAACAAGGGCAGTATATGTGTTACGTAGCGGCCAATCTCTTGCCCATTGGATTCTGTCATGGTGAATTTATTGTAAACCACCACCACTCACCACCCAAATATATGTCAGCTTGGCTTGATCAGGCTTCTCAGTGGTTTGGCAGTTGTGTGTGGTCCTCCATGATGTGATAAGCCAGTAGGAATATTAAGGGTGCAATGGTGGTGGTGGTTATATGTCTTGGAGTTGGTTCCAACCCTATATAAGGTTTCTTTCTGGGACTGTAAATCTCTATAGGAGCAGAAAGCCTCATCTTACTCCTGTAGAACAGCTGGTATATTGGAACTGCTGACCTTGAGGGGTCCTTAAGGGTGAGATGTTGCTATTGTGAAATGGCATCAAGTTGGTTTGGATTCATAGCAACCCTGTAAAGGGTTTTCAAGGAGTGGCTGTGGGTTTGAACCATTGACCTTGCGGTTAATAGTTCCATGCCTATCCTACAGCTCCACACTATAGTGAGATTAAGGCTGGGGGGATATACCATCCTTAGCCCCACCACAAACCTGATCTGATGTTCAAGAGATTCCCAAGAGTGTGGTATGCAACACCTTTAATTTTACAAGAGATAAAAGGAGAAAGATGTGAGCTGAGAAAGAGGGACTTGCTACCATCAAGAAAGAAGAACCAGGTGTGGAGTGTGTCCTTTAGAATTGGGGTCCCTTCACTGTGAAATCCTAGAAACAAGAACGGGAGATGTCAAGAAAGTTTCTATCTCCCTCCAAGGGATGTGCTGGGTCTACAGATGCAGAAAGGAGACAAGGCCCTTTCCCCCAGAGCTGGTGCTCTGAACTTGGACGTGTAGCCTTGTAAACTGTGAGAAAAGATATTTCTGTTTATTAAAGTCATACACTGTGGTAGTCTGTGATAGCAGCACTAGATAACTAAGAGAAATTATTAGTAGAGTTGGAAACACCAATGCCCCAATAAAGATGGTAGCTGACTAGGCCACTTTGTACGTGACTCTCCACTGTCCCACCAATAATCCAACCTCCTGCATGTGCTTCCCGAAAGGACACACTAAACCCCTTCCAAATCTCCTATTCCATGCCTTTAATCTGCAATTTTTCCCATTCCAGCTATTGTTCCAGAGCATTCAAATAAAAAAAAATTTTTTAATCAGATCTGTTCTGATTTTGTCCCCATTCACTTTGTCCCCATTACTGAACTTGTTTAAACCAGTTTGAAGACCTGGTTTAGAGTCCAAGGAAACTCTCATAAACTCTCTAATACTGGAACTATACACTTTATTATAATCATAAACAGCACCCAGTGCCACAACAGGTGCACCTGGGCACTTGGTTAAATAATAAATGCAGTATGCTTTTTCCCTTCTTCATCCAGCCCACCAGGACCTGACAGTTGGGTGGAACTGGGTTGAGCAGAACTTAGGACTGCGTTTCTTTGAGAGAATCCCCAAGGCAGTGTTCTCACGTTGGACTCAGGGAGTATGGTGTGGATGTTGACACAGACAACAGCAACTCTGCCACACCTACCTGGTGTAGGACCCAGCTCAAATCCCAGTCCACCAGCTGTGTGCCCTTGTACAGACTGCTTAAGCTTTCTGTGTCCTCACCTGTAAAATTAAAGCACTCATATTTAGGATAATTCCCGAGTAAATGAATTAAAGGGTGAGGGTAGAGTACTGTTTGTGTGTGCTCTCTGTCAAAACTCCACTCTCTTTCTTGAGAAATTTGCCTCTGAAACCCGTTTTTGATCAGAGAGCTGCCCTAAGGCCAGGATTAAAAGAAAGTTATGGGGCAAAATGGGGATAGGATGTGACAGGGAGCAGCCTTCTTCTAACCAGGGCAAGCACTTGAAAGAGGTCTTCATTAGTTCAAACTAGGGTGGATGGCCAATTGTACAGGCCAAACCCTGGTCTCATCTTCCCAAGTCTGGAATAAAATAAGGTGTGTGCATGAGACAAAGAGAGGGAAAGAAAACAGCCTTGCTTGAATTACTCAATAAGTAAGATAAGCATGGGCTTGCTTGTGCTTACTTTAATCTGTAGTGAACAATGTCACATTTTTTCGTCACATCAAAGATCCTACCTCTAGGTATGGCTGGCATCTGTGGCTCTCCCAACCCCGCAGCTCCTTTTCAAATTTACAACGTCTAACAGGGATGAACGCAAGCGTGGTAATAATAGTGAGGTTGTCCCAGGATCGGGCAGTGTTTCATTCTGCTGGGCATAAGGTTGTTATGAGGCGGTACCAACTCGATGGCACCTAACAACAACAACAACAATAGAGATGGAGTCCCTGGTAAGCAAATAAGCCTGGCTTATATTTGCTCATTTATTAATCTGTAGTGTACAATTTTACATATTTCTCACCAGATGTGGTAAAACTCCTGTGAAATTGCTCACTACAGTTTAGCAAGTAAGCCCATGCTTCCTTGCTTGTTGAGTAACTTGTCCCTGTGTGAAAGTGCAGACCTTCCATTCATTTTATTTTTTCTCCGGATATGGCTAAGAATGATAATTACAATAGTAAATGCTGTTGAGCTCAGCTTTATACTTACCACCCCCTTTCATTTTCACAGCCACCCGATTGTATATTCTCATCCCCAGTTTACAAGTGAGGAAATCAAGGTTCAGAAGGTTGAATAAGAACTGAATGAGTGATATAACCAACTAGCTAGTGCCTGGCACATAGCTATAGCGCCACGATGGTGTGTGCTGGGTCAATTGTACTGGATGTCAGGGTACTGGAAGCTTCCATCTGGAGCCCATTCACAGTCAGTAGGAAAGGCTCATATAAGTGGTGTGAGGCTATAGGAAGGGGCATGAAAAGAAAGGGTCCTCAACTGGCAGAAAAAGGGACATGTCAGGGAGCCCTCAGTTCTAGGGGGTGAGAGATAAACAGTACATTCAATAGTGCAGCAGCCTTCCGTAGCAGTGATAAGGGAAGCATAGTTACAAACAAGTGTTCCTAATGTGGGCATGTAGGCTAAAGGTAATTAGGCTGGGAAACTCCCAGGTAGGGTTCATTCCTATCAAAAGCCTGCTTAAATCTACATAATATTAGCTAATATTTATCAGCTAATATTTAGTGAACGTAAGATTAGCTAATATTTATTGAGCCTTAATTGGACCTTGAGAGGAGTCCTGGTGACGCAGTGTTTAAAGCACTCTGCTGCCAACCAAAAGGTCAGTGGTTCAAACCTACCAGTTGCTTCGTGGGAGAGAGATGGGCAGTCTGCTTCCATATAGACCACAGCCTTGGGGTCCCTACAGGGCAGATGAAGTCTGTCCTCTGAGATCACTGAGAGTCGGGATGACTCAACAGCAGGGTTTAGTTTGGTTTGGGTTTAGTGTGTTTCTTCGGAAACAGTTAATCTTGGCTTATAAACAAAAGGTTTGTGGTTCAAACCCACCCAATGACTTCACGGCTATCTGCTTTCACAAAGGTTGTTGTTGTTGTTGTTAAGTGCCGTCGAGTCAGTTCTGACTCAGGGCGACCCTATATAGGGTTTCCAATGAATGGCTGCTGGGTTTGAACCACTGACCTTGTGGTTCAAACGGATCTTACAGTCCTGCCCAGTACCCTGCAGTGCGACACCAGGAATCTATTAGGACTGTTGTTTTTGTTGTTAAGTGCCATCGAGTCGGTTCAAACTCATAATGATTCTATATAGGGTTCCCAGGGAGCGGCTGGTAAGTTTGAACCACTGACCTCGTGGTTCAAACTGACCTGGCGGTTCCAGTGCTTTATCCCACAGCACCACACCAGGACTCCTCCATAAAGATTGTTGTTGTTAAGTGCTGTCGAGTTGACTCTAACCCATGGCAACCATCCATAGGGTTTCCTAGGAGCAGCTGGTGGGCTTGGCTCACCGACCTTGTGGTTCAAACTGACTTTGCAGTCCAGCCTATTATTCTGCAGCACCGCACCAAGACTCCATAAAGATAGTTGTTGTTGTTGTTAAGTGCTGTCGAGTCAATTCCTACCCATAGTGACCCTGTATGGAGTTTCCGAGGAGCAGCTGGTGAGTTTGAACCACTGACTTTGCAGTTCAAACTGACTTTATGGTCCAGCGCATTAACCCACAGCACCACACCAGGACTCCATAAAGATTGTTGTTGTTGTTAGGTGCCATTGAGTCGGTACCAACCCATAGAGACCTTATGCACAGCAGAACGAAACACTGCCCAAACCTGGGCCAACCTCACTAATGTTGCCATGCTTGAGTCCATCAATGCTGCCACTTGGCCAATCCATTGTGTTGGGGGTCTTCCTCTTTTTTTCTGACCCTCTACCTTACCAAGCATGCTGTCCTTCTCCAGGGACTGTCCCTCTTCACAACATGTCCGAAGTGTGAGAGACAAAGTTTGGCCGTCTTGGCCTTCAAGGAGCACTCTGGCTGCACTTCTTCCAAAACAGATATATTGATTCTTTTGGCAGCCCATGACACTTTCAATATTCTCCTCCATTACCATAACTCAAAAGCATCAATTCTATGATCTTCCTTATTCACTGTCCAGCTTCCGCATGCATATGAGGTTATTGAAAATACCATAGCTTGGGTCAGGCGCACCTCAGTCCTCAAGCTGACATCTTTGCTCTTCAACACTTTAAAAAGGTCTTGTGCAGCAGATTTGCCCAATAAAATACGTCGTCTGATCTCTTGACTGCTGCTTCCATGAGTGTTGATAGTTGATCCAAGAAGAATGAAGTCCTTGACAACTTCAATCTTTTCTCCATTGATAAGAATGTTGTTTATTGGTCCAATGGTGAGGATTTTTGTTTTCTTTACATTGAGATGCAATCCATACTGAAGGCTGTGCTCTTTGATCTTCATCAGTAAATGTTTTAAGTCCTCTTCACTTTCAGCAAGCAAGGTTGTATCATCTGCATATCGCAGGTTATTAATGAGTCTTTCTCCAATCTTGATGCCACATTTTTCTTCATAGAACCCAGTTTCTTGGATTATTTACTCAGCAAACAGGTTGAATAAGTATGGTGAAAGAATACAACCTTGTTGCATACCTTTCTTAATTTAAACCATTCAGTGTTCCCATGTTCTGTTCAAACAACTGCTTCTTGGTCCAGGTACAGATTCCTCATGAGCATAATTAAGCATTCCGGAATACTCATACCATAAAGATTACAGCCTAGAAAATCTATGGGGCAATTCTACTCTGACACATAAGGTCACTTGGAATAAAAATCAGCTAGATGGAACCTAACAACAGCAACAAATATGATTATTTGATTAAAGCTATTATTTCTCACACCTGAATACAGACTTTATGAGAGTAGGAACTACATTCTGGGTATATATGAACTACCAACCTTTCCGTTAGCATCTGAACATTTTGTACCACCTATGGGAATCCTGGTGTGGCATTGTGAGTTAATACGCCAGACTGCAAAGTCATTTGAATCGCAAGGTCAGTGGTTCAAGCTCACCAGTCACTCCTTGGAAACCCTATACAGGATCGCTATTGGTCGGAATCGACTCGACGGCACTTGACAACAACAACAATGGACTCTTGGACATATAGTGAGTGCTCACTAAATCACTGTGGAATGAATGAATGAAGAGATACAGTGATTTGTGGCTTACTTTCTCATACTTTTCTCATTTAATCTGCACAACAACTTCACTAGGTAGGTGCCACATTGTTTCCATTTCACAGACAAGAAAACTAGGAGTTTCTGATCTATCCTTTCAAGCAGAACTTCCAATATCCCCCTCCAGAGACCCAGAGGCAGTACAGGTCGTTCTGGTCCCTACCTGATCCTCAAGTCTCTTTCCTGGACACTCCCTTGAAGTGTTCTGTCTTATCACTTCCTGATTCAGATCAATAGCTGTTTCGTATATTGAACTGAGTCCTCTCTTCTCTCCAGAGGTCAAGAGAGCAAATCAAAGGTAGAATGAGAAGAAGAAGGGAGGCCAGCTATTCAGACACCTGCAAATCAGGTCTGATCTGCAGACCATGCACAATGGACCTTATATGACACCAAAATATGCCCAGCCTCCATTGTTGTTTGTGCACCTTGAGATTGGAACCATACACACATGGTAAACTAGAGGGCAGCTAGTGTTACCATTATGTTGATAGCAAATGGAACAATCAGTCCAAGTGATCCATCCTTCCATATTTACAGAGCACCCAACATGGTGCTAACAGAGAAGGGAACACAAAAAGAACCTAAGACACTGACTGACCTTTGAGTCTGAAAGAAAGTGATTTTATGAAATGAGAAAAATGAAAGAATGTGTACTTAGTGGCATGCTGATTTTAATGCTGTGGCGTTTAGGAATGGTTTGTTTGGACAGAAGACAAAGAACATGTCATGGAAAATGTGACTGGAAAGAGAGTTACAATGTTAAAAGGCAGTGTGGGGGGGTAGCATTCCTGAGAAGGCAGGGATGAGGCTGGCATGAGAATAGAACAGGGAAGAGGCTCCTTAGCAGGAGGAGGTTGGCGAGGTAAGCTGGCACGCTCTGGGCCAGGAAATGAGAAGGCCATGCTGATTATGATAATACATATAAAAACATATTAGATGCAATAAATCTGCTGCATAACGTTATGGTTTCAAGGACTAAATGAATTAATAAAAATAAACTGTCTTACACACAGCTTGAATTGAATAAATAGTAGCTATTGTGGCCCTAGAGGATAAGCACTGAACTGCTAGCCTCAAGATCAGCAATTCGTATCCACCAGCCATTCTGAAGGAGAAAGAAGAGGTTTTCTGCTATAGAGATTTATAGTCTAACAAACCTGTACACGGTCACTGTGAGTTGGTACCAGCTCAACGGCACATAGTGGTGGTGGTGTGCCCTGGAGTCGGGTCCAACTTATAGTGACCCCATATCCATATAGAATTTCCAAGGCTGTAAATCTTTATGGGAGCAGAAAGCCTCCTGTTTTTTCCGCTTGTGGTTTCAAACTGCTGACCGTGAGATTAGCAACCTGACTTGTAACCACTGTGCTACCAGAGCTCTGTCACCAAAAGGCTGGAGTCCTGGTGTGGCATTGTAGAATAGACACTGAACTGGTAATCGTAAGGCCAGCAGTTCAAATTCACCAGCTGCTCCTTCGAAACCTACACAGGGTCACTTATGAGTCAGAACCAACTTGACACTTAACAAAAAGTCAAAGAAAGGCCTGAACATGTAAAGATCATATAAAGATTACAGCCAAGAAAACCCCAGAGACCACAGTTCTGCTTCATAACACATAGGGTCACTGTGAGTCAGAATTAACTCCACAAGCAAGGGCTTATGGGTTAATATCATTCGACAACACTCCTTCAACTCTACTCTGTGGCAGCAGGCAGTATGCTAGGGGTGAAAGATAACGTCCCTGCCAGTAAAGATCTTCCAGGAGAGAGAGAGAGAAAGTCAAGTTACATAAATATCTCACAATTACATGTGTCATTCAGCAACAGAGGAAAGCACAGGGTGTTCTAAGGCTCAAGGGCAGGTCACCTAGGGGCAACCCAGGCAGACTCCTCGGAGGTGATAACTCTGGTGTTCAAAGTGAGATGCTTCTCAAATGAAGAGGAGAGACTGGAAAATGGCAGTCAAGAGAGCAACAGCTACAAGAAGTCCCAACAATACTGGACAGAGGTAGAGGGCATTTTGGCGTGAGGAGAACTGAGATAGAAGACTTAGGTCAGGGAAGGGTCTGGAGGGGCCTAAGGTACCAGGTTAAGGAGTTAGGATTTAGTAGGCAATGGAGAGTAATTACAGGGAAGAGAGGGGACCAGGTAGAGAATCTAAGGAATAAGAAAGGAAAATCCCATCCCCTCCCTGGGCCAAGTTTCCTCATCTATCAGGTAACAAATGCTGCAAGACAGTCAGAGAATTTATGTGCATACAACCAGATTCTCTCCTTCCACCATTCTGTCATCTTCCGCCCCGCCCACCAGATTTACACACTCACCAGCTCAGCGGTAGCTGAGATTAATTGGCATACAGAGGGGGCTTCAAATAGTTAATGGAAAAATTCATTATCTTTTCATTTCATGCATTGTTTAAAGTCTCCTCACACTTGAAAGATTGCTCCTTCATTTATTTGGCACTATGTTTATTGAGAGTGAACAAGACAGATGTAGTTCTTGCCCCCTGAGGCTTAATTCACTGTACTCAGCAGAGGGGACATGAGGCCTCCAGACTTCTGAAAACTAGACAGGAAGAGATCTGTGTAGTCCAGTCTGGGGGCCCCTCGCCTACAGCCCAGAGACACCATAGATCTCTCTTTTCTAGGCTGAGTGGCCAAGCATGCAGGCCGTGCTGGTTGATACTGTTTTCTATCCTCCCTTCCATACCCACATGCTGTAGAAACCTTGTATCACCTGACACAGAGAGTAAAGATTCATTAGAGTTTTCAAGCAGAGCCTGGCAGGGCTGTCTAGACTGGAAACCTCCCTCAAGTCCTGCAGACTAGTAGCTTGAATAGTTTGTAGACATTTTTGATAAATATCAACTCTTTTGTTTTACAAACAAATCTCCATAACCAACCTGCTGGTACTGCCACAAATTAAGGAATGTTTTCTTTGTTAAATCTTTCATCTTGTCTCTTCTCTTGCCCACTCCCCAGAGTTCCTACAGAAACCCAAGTTTATGCAACTGGAATCAGCTCAATTGAAGAGTATGGTCTGGTATAACTGGTATTATTTACCCTAAAGACAAAGACTTAGTCTGGGCAGAGCCTGGTGGCAGAACTAGGTTCAAAGTCTAGGGACAGTAATGCCCCATGGAGGTCATGCCTGGGGGCTGCTGACTGAGCCACCATTCCTAATTCTCAGTTGTTCCTAGAACCCAGATGTGTCTGATTCCAAAACCTTGGTCTTCTCACCACATGGCTACCTCCTGAGTGTCCCCAAGGGTGAGCCTTGAGTGTCTGAGACCAACAACCTTAGGTCCCTGTGATGTCTTTAGCACACTGCCTAGTCATGCATAGAAAGCCTATAGTTTTGGCATTCATCAGCTGTTTGGTCTTGGCTATCTGTAAAGGAGGGCCAACATCCACTTCACAGCTATTCTGAAGTTCAAATTAGATACTATACAAAAAACACATAGTAGATGCTTGGTACATATTGGTCTCAGTCTTTCTTTCTTACAGATTTTTCTGATACCCAATAGGCAAAAATATTTTACTAGAGTCCTGGTATGACACTTAGGATAAGCACTGGATTGCTAACTGCAAGGTCCGAGGTGCAAACCCAAAAGCTGCTCCTTAGAAACCATATACAGGGTCTCTGAGTCAGAACTGACTCAATGGCACTTACCAACAACACTTATATGCCTGGTGCTAATGTGTAGCTCTATGGGTTAATGTGCTGGACTGCAAAGTCAGTTTGAACCACAAAGTAAGTGGTTCAAGCTCACCAGCCCTTCCTCGGAAACCCTATAAAGAGTCACTATGGGTCAGAACAGACTTGACAGCACTTAACAAGAACAAGAATGTCAACCATAAGAAATTTAAAGTAGCTATCCTCCACATGGTTCTAGTCCAACAAAATCATGAGGCTTACTACGTGCCCAGTAATCTCTAGGAGGCGTGGACTGTTAATGCAATTTACTGCTAACCAAAGACTGGCAGTTCAAGTACACCTAGAGACACCTCAGAAGCAAGGTCTGAAGATATACTTCTGAAAAATCAGCCATTGAAAATCCTATGGAGCACCGTTCTAGTTTAGCACACATAGCGGTACCATGAGTTGGAACTGACTCAACAGCAACCTGTTATAACTAGTTAGGTGCCCAGTATTATGATGGGAACTGTGATGAATTAAAACATATCAATCATGGACTCCTGGTGTGGTAATGTAGGATCAGTACTGGACTGCACACCACAAAATTGGCAGTTCAAACCTACCAGCTGCTCCTTAGAAACAGGGTCTCTGAGTTGAAACCGACTCAACGGCACTTAACAACAGCAGTCAGGATAAGACAGTGCCTTCCCAAGGGACTCTTACTTTGTTTAGAAAGATAAGGAATGCACTGAAAAAAGTTAAATAACAATATAAAACCTAACAGTGCTGACAGAAGAAATGAAAGAGCCATGTGATGTACACAATTCACTGCTAAGTGGAATGGATGGTTGAGTAGAGAGGAGGAACCATCAGGCTAGAAATGTGGGAGTCAGGAAGCCAGATGGCGGGGACAGGAAGAAAATTATTTTGTATTGGGTGGGAGCTCCCAATTATGTTCCTGAGGTTTGGACTGTTGTCATTGTGGTGGTAGTTGTGGTTGTTGTAGTTAGGGTCAGGGAAAAGACTAAAACAGGGAGCTTGGACCACACTGTGGAAAATGTAAATAGGATGGAAGAAGACACTGCAGACTGGGCCAGAAGACCAGCTTTACCTTTTCATTGCTGAGTGACCTGGAGCAGCAAACTGAACTTCTCCAGGTCTTCAGTTTCTGCAAGGAGAAGTAATAGAGTAATAGTAGTTTCTATATCATGAGGCTGTTATGACGATAACATAAGATAATTCACACACATCACTTACATTAGTATCTGGCTATGCTAACCTGGAGTCCTGATGTGGTGCTGTGAATTAATGCGCTGGACTGCAAGGTTGGTTTTAACCGCAAGGTTGGTGGCTCAAGTTCATCAGCCACTCCTTGGAAACACTATACAAGGTCGCTATGAGTCAGAACTGATTCAGTGGCACTTAACAGCAACATCATTATGACAGCCTCACAACACAGAAACTACTATTGTGTGGCACTGTGGGTTGATGTGCTGGAGCGTAAAGTAGGTTTGAACCACAAGATCACCAGCCGCTCCTCAGAAACCCTATACAGGGTCATTATGAATCGGAACCCACTCGACAGCACTTAACAACAATAATGTATCTAGTTGAGGAGCCCTGATTGGTGTTATTAAGTGCTATCAAGTTGGTTCTGACTCAGCTTCAGGTGGATCTGAACTGCCAACCTTGTGGTTCGTACTCCAGTGCTGATCCTACAGCGCCACTCCAGGAGTCCATAGCTGGACTGTTAATGGCAAGGTCAGCAGTTCGAATCTACAAGTAGCTCCATGGGAGAAAAACGAGGCTTTCTCTTCTCATAAAGATTTACAGCCTCAGAAACCTATGCAGGATCACTATGAATTGGACCCAACCCAGTGGCATGCAACCACCACCACCACCATGTATCTGGTTACCTACCAATGTTGTTGTTGTTGTTAGGTGCCATCAAGTTGGTACCGACTCATAGCGACC
>NW_006408820.1:1393875-1418324 GCF_000296735.1 Chrysochloris asiatica
TCTTGACTACTGCTTCCACGAGTGTTGATTTTATTACGATAGAGTCAAAGAAACATTACGGTATTCTCTTTAAGCTACTAATCAATCCACTCTGCTGTTGTTGTTGTTGTTAACTGCCGTTGAGTCAATTCCAACCCACAGCGACCCTGCATAGGGTTTTTGAGGAGCAGCTGGTGAGCTTGAACCACCAACCTTGCAGTCTGGCGCATTAACCCACAGCGCCACACCAGGACTCCAATCAAGGCACCCTAGGCCTTGAAAATCTCCTAAGAAAGCCATGACTGCTACTGCAGTGTGTATATTAGATATTTTTTTAAGTTTTTTTTTTTTTATCTTATTTACTAATTTATTTGATGCAGATGATAAAATTCCAACCACTTAAGAAAAAAAACCTCTGTAGGTTTTACTTATCTCAAAACTCATTTTCTTCCATCAACCATAAGACATGATTCTTTCAAGAGTCCGGGTGAATATGCATCCACGTACCACAGGCCTCTGGGACAAACTGTGTGGTGACTGCTGATCTTATTTACTGAGATTGTATCAGCCGGGGACCCTGCGGGCTCTGTCTATGTGAATGTCAGCCCTTCTGTTTCTTCTCCTACAACGATGCAACGATGATGCAAAGAGTTCACCCACTTGACTACTAACCAAAAGTCTTCAGTCTACCCAGAGGCACCTTGGAAGAAAGGCTTCATTGTTTGTACCATCCAGGGACTCCTAGGAGAAGAAAGGTCTGGCGATCTATTTCTGAAAGGCCACAACCATTGGAAACCCTACACATCACAGTGCTACTCTGATGCTCATGAAGTTACCATGAGTCACAATCAACTCTTGGACAACTGGCTTTCTGGTTTCAATTTCTTCTCCTGGCAAGATTTAGCAATTAGAGGGGCTCAGAGAATTCAAGGCAGTTGCCTATTGTCTATGGTAACTAAGTGGGAACAAGATTAGCAGGTTAGAGGAAATTCACACTCCACCCAGCCTAACAAATCCTTTAGCATAATTACTAACAGGTCCTAACATTGACTGATCTCAAATCCTCTGCCTGTTCCTGCTCTGGTGGGTGTATGAATGAGAAGAGCCAAAAAAGGCAGCTCACAAACAGAAGGATAGAGAGAGGGAAAGCGTTTATGTGGAACCATTAGTATATGAATAATTGAGAGTAACTCCACTTCAAAATTGACTTTTATAATGACTTAACTGGAGCTGAGACCCAAGAGGCTCCATTCTAGCTTTGTCATGGACACCATAAAGCCAATTGCCAGACTCAAAATGTGCTGTCCTATATCACAACAGCAGCTGCATCATAACTCCAAGGAAGGGTCGCACTGTGGCCCCTGCACAGTCCTTCAGTTATATTTTCAGGAGCAGGGAAAGGCCCAGGTAACTCTGAAGAGCAGAGGTCTCAATTGTAAGGGTGGTGGTCAAGTGCCATCAAGTGGGTTCAGACTCATAGTGACCCTGTATAGAGTTTCCAAGTCTATAAATCTTTGTGGGAGCAGAAAGCTTCATCTTTCTCCTGCAGAGTGGCAGGTAGGCTCGAACTGTTGACCTTGTGGTTCGAAGTCCAGTGCTTGTCCTACAGATCCACCATGCTCTGGAGGTCTCAGTTTAGTCTATCAAGATGGGGAGGGACCTGCAAACAGGGTATTTGGCTTCAGAATTTTGAAATATCAGGAAGGGCTTTCCAGCTTCCTTCCATTTTCTTTTCAGTCTTATTTGATGGACTCTCATAGGAATAGGGGCTGGGGAAGGCTCTTGCTTGCTGCAGGTAAAGATATGCCATGGTTGTGTCTTTTGCCATGTTGGCACAAAGTGCCCCCCTTGCAAGTGAACCACAAGGGTGGGTCACCCTCACTTAGTCTCTATGGGGTTGGCAGACTGTCCCTATCTGAGTATTTAATCTGGTCAGTTCACTAATTTAGGAGTTGGCTACTCAACTTCTTTAGTCTGAGGTGCTTTTACCTTATTTATTCAGAAATAGGTAGTGGAGGTTTTGCAGGAGACAGACTTGAACCATCTTTAAGCTCTTTGACCCTGGCAAGTTACTGGATACCTCTGAGCTTCCATGGTTTCTCCTCTAAAAAATAGAACCACTCTGAACTGTTGAAAGGAAGACATAAGATCCAATTTCTCTTAGTGCCCAGTGCAGTGCCTGACACACCTCAGTCAATAAGATTGTCTTCCTCACGTATCTGATGATAGCAACATCTCTGGCCTCACCTGCAGTCTCTTACCCAGGAGCACTCTTCTCTTCTAAAGTGGAGAGTCTGCAGGTGGAAGATGCTGTTGGCACAGAACCATCTATTGAGTTGTGTGCTGTCCGTCGTTGTTCTTCAAAGCCAAGGGAACTCTCGATGATTGAAGCCTATGGGACTTTTGTCCTTGAAGGATAATAAAGACACTTCCTTGCCTCTGAAAAATAGAAACTTAAACTGAAGGCAAAAGAAACTCCAAAAAGCAACAAAAATACCATGGGATCTTCAGGACACTGAAGGTCAAACTCTGACAAACAAGATAGGAGAGCATTTTTCTGAGTCTGCAGTTAAAGCCAGTCAAACAAAGCACACTAAGACAGCGGGATGAAGAGTTCATGCCTATCGTTTCATCCATAGATTCATGAAGAGCTGGGAATGGAGAGTCAACATCTTAGACGAGGTGATGCAGTTGTTGTTAGATACTGTCCTGTTGACAATGATACATAGTAACCCCCAAACCCTACGGTTTTCTAGGCTCTAATCTCTTGACAGAGTCCTGGTGTAATGCTATAGGATAAGCATTGGACTGCAAGGTCGGTTTGAACATCACGGATGGTAGTTCAAACCCACCAGAGGCTCCTTGGAAACCTTATACATGGTTGCTATGAGGCGGAACTGACCCGACCCCA
Source organism: Chrysochloris asiatica (assembly GCF_000296735.1). Taxonomy (NCBI): domain Eukaryota; kingdom Metazoa; phylum Chordata; class Mammalia; order Afrosoricida; family Chrysochloridae; genus Chrysochloris; species Chrysochloris asiatica. Next base: position 1,396,766 of record NW_006408820.1, read on the forward strand.
CTTAACAACAACAACACTCACTTTGCAGGAACCTATAGCTAGGTCCTTCTCTTGAGGACCCACTAGGTGAGTTCCAACTGCCAACCTTTTGGATGTTGTTGTTAAGTACTGTGGAGTTGGTTCTGATTCATAGTGACTTTGCACAGGGTTTCTGAGGCTGTAAATCTTTATGGAAGCAGAACGCCTCATCTTTCTCCCACGGAGTCGCTGGTAGTTTTGAACTGCTGACCTTGAGGTTGGCAGCCTGACTGGTAACCACTATGCTACCAGAGGTCCTTTTGGATAGTAGCTAAGAACTTAACCATTATATCACCAGGTCTCCTTAGAAGAGATGAGAAGGGACAAGGAAGTATGTGTACAAGATTTGAGAAGTTGAGGTCTGTTTTAGTTATCTAGTGCTTCTGGTACAGAAATACCACAAATGGCCTTTACAACAGAAAGTTATCCTCTCACAACTTAGGAAATTAGAAGTCCAAATTTAGTGCACTTGCTCTAGCGGAATGTTCTGTCTCTCTGTTGGTTCTCTAGGAAGATCTTCATTACTTGGCTCCTTGGTCATCTTCATGGGACATGGTATCTGTTTCTCCCATCTCTGCTCTCTTGATTGCTCTTTTGTTATTTTTATTGCTAAGTGTCATCGAGTCCGTTTCGACTCATTGAGACCTTGTGTAGTGTTTCCAAGACTGTAAGTTTTTGCAGGAGCAGAAAGCCTCGTCTTTCTTCTTGTGGATCACAGTCTAGTGTTTATCTGACAGAACTACCACATTGCTATAAGGTGCTTACCCTTTTAATCTATTTATATCTCAAAAGAGATTAATTTAAGACTCTTCCCCAATTGTCACCCTACATTAATACTGTCTCATTTCCTATGGAATTAAAACCACTACAGGAGTTAGGTGGGATTCGCCATACATATTTTGGGAGGGTACAAGTCAATCCATAATGGGGTCCTATGGTCAGTTCAAAGGAGCTCTGGTAGTGTACCTTAAGGTCAGCAGTTCGAAACTACCAGCTGCTCCGCAGGAGAAAGATGAGGCTTTCTACTCCCGTAAAGATTTACACCCTTGGAAACCCTGTACAGGGTCACTATGGGTCGGAACCAACTCGACGGCACTTAACAACAACAACAACAATGGTCAGTTCAACCATTAGGAGAAGATGCTGAAAAGAAGGAGTGATTCTAGACAGGTGAGGAGGAGTTCTCCCACTTCACCAGTTTACAAGGATTATTGTTAAATTCTTCTAATCTTTTGGCTTTTGATAGTTTTGGGTCCCAGCCAAGAAGAAATGGAACAAAAGAAATATAAATATACATACCTAAGAAATATGGGAGAAGATGTCAATCAGGCTAGAGGGGGCATAGCAGGGGCTGTCGTTGCCTATAAGTTTCAACAGATGGGTAACAGAGGTGCTCTCAGACTTCTCCCAGTGCACACACCATGACCAACAATGCTGATGGAAAGACCCTGGGTTCAGAGTCTTCAGGTCCCTTCGGCAGCCTACCTCTCCCTTGGCTGGTCAGCCTGCCTCTTCAGACAACCAAACGAAATGAGCTCATTTCCAGACCCGAGAGGTGGCATGGATGCTAATTTCTGAAGCAGAAGAAACCAGGCAGGGCATCAGGCTAGTGCCAGGCCTGCCTCCCTTCAGGCAACTCTGCTGACTCATCTCCTTCTTATTCTAAACAAGTTCCCAGAACTGGCATGCAGGAAGCGGCACCAAGGAGTATGGTGGTCTGGGCCTCCTGCCATCGACTGTCCAGGAGGATGGGGGACCAGCAGCTCTCTGAGGGAGCTGTCACCCACCTGTCAGTCCAACCTCAGACTCCACCAACTGTACTGAAGATAAAAAAATGTGCTCACTCAAGGTTTTCGAGGCCACAAGTAGAAACAAGAATATCAGGCAGGAAGAAATGTTGCAACCCATGAAATGCTATGCTTTGCAGGGAAAAAAGTATGTAACTTGACTGGAATAATCATCAAATATTGTGCTTGGTGTGTGGTAAAGTTTAATGGCCAACAAACAAAAACTACATGTGAGGTTTGAAAAACAAGTATAGAGAAATGTAAAGAATAAAACAAACATGGTGCATAATCCCCCCCCTCCTTTGTCCCTAGGCAATATCTATAGACCTTTAAAGAAAAAGGCTTAGTTAGAAAATATGTATACATTTAAAAGACACAAAATGAATAGTGAAAGCCCTCACCTCCTCGCTCTCCCTCTTCCCTAAAGCACCCACTTTGAAATGTTTCTGTTTTCTTTCCCATAGGAAAAAAAACTTTACATATACACTTACATATGTCTGTTTACCCTTAAAGATTCTTAATATATCACAATAGGCTCATATTACACAATTCCATGGGACATCAGCCACACTGTACTTTCTGAAGCCTTGAGCAGAGTCAAGGTTCCCAATAACACAATGTAAGCAGTGCCTACTGGAGAGATACAAGGTAGCGGCAGGAAATGTCCTCTTCATGTTAAACCCAGAGCCCTTCCCAGAGCCGCACATACAGATCCATTTCTCTCTTTCATATTTCTTTTCTTTGTTTCAAACATCTGCTTTCATATATTTCATGATCTGGATGTATCGTAATTTAATCAACCACTAGCCCATTGACAGGAGCTCTGGTAGCGTAGTGGTTACGAGTCAGGCTGCTAACCTCAAGGTCAGTAGTTCGAAACTACCAGCTGTTCTGCAGGAGAAAGATGAAGCTTTCTGTTCCCATAAAGATTTACAGCCTCAGAAACCCTATGCAGTGTTACTATAAGTTGGAACCGACTCCACAGCACATAACAACAACAGCCACCCCACTGATGCACAATTTATATTTTTTTCCCTGATCCCAATTTAAAAACAATGGTCCACTTAACATCATTGTAAAGGTAACAACTTTTGTGAGTGTGCATAGAGCAAATGCTTATCCATGGGATTCCTAAATCCTAGGGTTGTAGTTATCAGGTGTAGTCAAATAGGTTCCGATTCACATGCCCTTATGTATAAAAGAAGGACTCGCCTCCCAGTCTTGTGTCACCTTCACAATTGTTTTCTTTGAGCCCATTGTTGCAGTCAACTGTGTCAACCCATCTCACTGAGGTCTTCCCCTCTTTTCCTGACCCTCTACTTTATCATTGTTGTTGTTAGGTACCATCGAGTCGGTATCAACTCACTGTGATCTTATGTACAACAGAATGAAACACTGCCTGGTCCTTCATTAACCTCACAATTCTTGTCACACTTGATACCATTGCTGCTATCATTGTGTCAATCCATCTCATTGGGGGTCTTCTGCTGTCTTCCTGCCCCTGCACTTAATGAAGCATGATGACCTTCTGTGGAAATGGGTCCCTTCTGATAATATGTACAAAGTATGAGAGACAAAGTCTGACCATTCTGGCTTCTAAAGAGCATTCTGGCTATACTTCTTCCAACACAGATTGGTTTGTTCTTTTGACAGTCCATGGTACTTTTACTATTCTCCTCCAGCACTACAACTCAAATGCATCAGTTCTTCAACGGTCTTCTTTATTCATTCTCCAACTTTCACATGCATGTGAGGTTACTGAAAAATATCATGGCTTGGGTCAGGCACACTTAGTCCTCAAACTGACATCTTTGCTCTTGAATATTTTACAGAGTCTATTGTAGTTAGATTTGCCAAATGCAATGTGTTGTATGATTTCTTGACCGCTGCTTCCATGAGTGTTGATGGTTGATCCAAGTAAAATGAAATTTTTTGACAATCTTTTCTCCATTTATCTTGATGTTATTTTATTGGTGCAATGGTGAGTATTTTAGTCTTCTTTACATTGAGATGCAACCCATGCTGAAGGCTGTAGTCTTTGATCTTCATCAGTATTTTTTAAGTCCTCTTCACTTTCAGCAAGCAAGGTTGTTTCATCTGCATATCACAGGCTGTTAATGATCCAACCCTGATGCCATGTTTTCTTTGTATAAGCCACCTTCTCAAATTATTTTCTAAACATATAAATTGAATAAGCATAGTGAAAGAATACAACCGTGGTGCACACCTTTCCTAATTTTTAGACATTCAGTGTCCCCTTGGTCTGTTCAAAAGAATTCCTCTTGGTCCATATACAGGTTCCTCATGAGCACAATTAAGAGGTCAGGAATACTCATTCTCTGTAATGTCCTCTATAGCTTGTCATGATCCACACAATCAAAAGCCTTTGCATAATCTAAAAAACACAAGTGAACATCTTTCTGGCATTCTTTGCTTTCATCCAAGATCCATCTAACATCAGCAACGATATTCCTCATTCCACGTCCTCATAAGTCTGGCTTGAACCTCTGGCAGTTCCCTGTTAATGTATTGATGTAGCAATTTTTAAATTTTCTTTAGCAAAATTTTACTTGCATGCAATATTAATGATATTGTCTGATGACTTCTGCCTTCTGTTGGATCGTCTCAATTTGGAATGGGCACAAGTATGGATCTCTTTCAATCAGTTGACCATATAACTGTCTTCCAAATTTCTTGGCATAGATGAGTGAGTGCCTCCAGTGCTGCATCAGTTTGTTGAAAGATTTCAATTTATAGTCCATTAATTCCCGGAGCCTTGTTCGTTGCCAATGACTTCAGCACACATTGGAATTCTTCCTTCAGTAACATTGACTCTTGATCATATGCTACCTCTTGAAATGGTTGAGCATTGACCATTCTTTTTGGTACAATGACTATGTATTTTTCCCATCTTCTTTTGATTTCTGCATCATCCAATATTTTACCCAAAGAATCTTTCAATATTCCAAGTTAAGACTTGAAATTTCCTTCAGTTCCTTCAGCTTAACAAATGCTGAGCGTATTCTTCCCTTTTAGTTTTCTAATTTCAGGTCTTTGCACATTTCACTTTGTCTTCATGAGCTTGCCTTTGAAATTTCCTGTTCATCTCTTTCACCTCCCCATTTCTTCCATTGCTTTAGCACCTCTACCCTGGAGAGCAAGTTTCAGAGTCTCTTCGACTAACATTTTGGTCTTTTCCTTCTTTCTTGTCTCCTGAATGACCTCTAGTTTTCTTCCTGTATGATATTCTGATGTCATCCTACCACTCATCTGATCTTTGCTCTTTAGTGTCTAGTGCATCAAATCTGTTCTTCAGATGATCTCTAAATTCAGGTGGGATATGTTCAAGGTCATATTTTTGTTTTCATGGGCTTGTTTTAATTTTCTTCAGCTTCAGTCTGAACAATATGAGTAATTGGCAGTTTGTTCCACTCTTTGCCCTTGCCCTTGTTTTGGTTGATGGAGCTTTTCACCATCTCTTTCCACAAATATAGTCAATTTCCTTTCTGTATATTCCATCTGGTGAGGTTCATGTGTCTTTTATGTGGTTTTAAAAAGGTGTTTGAAACTAAGAAGTCTTAAAACACTCTCTCATGTGATTTCTAGCATTGTTTCTATCACCAAAGCCATATTTTCCAAAGACTCATCCTTCTTCTTCATTTTCAACCTTTGAATTCCAATAGCCAGTAATTATCAATACATCATGATTGCATGTTTGATCAAATTTCAGACTGAAGAAGTTGGTAGAATTCTATTTGATCCTCACTGGTTTTAGTGGTTGGTGAGTAAATGTGAGCCATAGTGATATTAACTGGTCTTCCTTGTAGGTGTATGGATATTAGCCTATCACAGACAGAGTTGTCCTTCATGACTTATCTTGATATGTTTTGTTTTCTTTATGATGAATGCAACACCATTCCTCTTGAATGTGTCCTTCAGGCATAGTAAACCATGTGATTGTCAGATTCAAAATGGCCAATACCAGTCCATTTCAGCTCACTGATATCTAGGATATCAATGTTTATGTGTTCCATTTCATTTTTGACCACTTTTAATTTTCCTAGATTCATACAGTCCACATTCCAATCATTAACGGATGCTTACACCTGTTTCTCTTCATGTTGAGTTGTGCACCATCAGCAAATGAAGGTCCCCAAAGCTACATTCCCATCATCATAGTCAACTCTACTGTGACGATGTAATGGTCTTTGATCTTCATCAGTAAGTATTTTAAATCCTCTACCCTAGTCGTATTTTGAGTACCTTCCAACCTGAGGAGCTCATCTTACAGCACTAAAAAGCATTCTTGCAGCACTAAAAAACACTTGGAAGCATTCAAGTGCTTTTCACCATGTTTCAATATTCAATATTCTGGTGCTATCTGACAGCGTTACACTGTTATTCATGTTTTCAGTAACTAAACATTTAGAAATAGTCTGTCTTTCCTTCTTTCTAGTCTGTCTTAGTCTGGAAGTTCAATTGAAACCTGTCCACCATGGGTGACCCTACTGGTATTTAAAATACCAGTGGCATAGCTTCCAGCATCACAGCAACACACAAGTCATGACAGTACGACAAACTGGTAGATGAGTAGTGGGCTTTCCGCTTTACCAAGCAAGATGTCCTTCTCCAGGAACAGTCCCTTCTGATAACATGTCTAAAGTACACGAGTCAAAGTCTCACTTCCTTACTTCTAAGGAGCATTCTGGTTTTGTGTCTTCCAAGACAGTTTTATTAGTTCTTCAGGCAGTCCATGGTATATTCAATATTCTTGCTAACACCATCATTCAAATGTATTACTTCTTCTTTAGCCTGACCGACTCATTTTCCAGCTTTCTCACGCACATGAAGTTATTGAAAAGACCTTGGGTATGGTCAGAATACCTTATTCCTGAAAGTGACATCTTTGCTTTTTCATACTTTAAACAGGTCTTCAGCAGCAAATTTATCAACGTAATGTATCATTTTTACTTCTTTACTACTGCTTCATGGGTGTTGATTGTGAACTTAAGTAAAGTGAAATCCTTGAAAACTTTGGTCTTTTCTCTGTATTTCATGATGTTGCATATTGGTCCAGTTGTAAATCCATGGGCACCTACATTTTTATTTTATAGCTATTGCCTAATTAGTACCTTAGCAGCTGCTCCAAGAAAGAAAAGAATTTTCCTGATTTAATTCTTTCCTTGAAGTAGGATGAAAAGGATTAACCTGACATTGGAACAGAATGCCGTATTACCACAACTGTATTAAATGTGTATAGATACAGATTGGGTGAGTAAGAGGGGGATGAACTGGATGAGAGAGAATAAAGATATGTTTTTTTAAATTTAAGATGCTCTCTCTTCTTAGCCTCTAGTAAGGAAAAGAAATGGACAGAGAGGTTAAAAGGGGCTCTATCTTTCTCTGACTTAGACATTGACCCTAGAGGGAATGTGTTGTTCCTGACTGGTATTATCTGCATGTGTCCATTTCTAGAGTCACAGCACCTCAGCTAGAGACACTGAGCAGCTCAGAGACATAATGGGTGTTAACCCTGGGGATGGAGGCTTAAAAGTATTTGCTGGGATTTTCTCAGAGTGTCCATTGTCCAGTTGGTTTCATTTATCTATTACAACTAGCTTTAACAAAACAACTCATGATTCTAGGAGTTGGCTGGGCTCACCTGGATGTATTTAATATTCTTGCTAACACCATGCTTCAAATGTATTCCTTCTTCTTTCGTCTGACTTGTTCATTGGTTCTCCTTAGGTGTCTCCCATGTCATTATAATTGGCTGTTGGCTGGGGTTGCAGTCACCTGATGGCTCATTCACATGGCTGACTGCTGATGCATGCTGGGAACTCAGCTGGAGTTCCTACACCTGTTTGTGCTTCTCAAAGCATGGCATCTGGGTTCTAAGACAGTGCATTCTAAGAATGAGAGGATTCAGGAGAACAGGTGAAACTTCAAGGTTTCTTACAAAATAGCCTCAGAAGTCTCAGACTATCAATTCTACTGTATCCAACTTGTCATACAAAAGAGAGATTCCATGTCTTGATCATGGAGATGCAAGGTCACAAGGTTACATGTGTGACAGTAAATATTGTTGTAGCCATCTTTGGAAAATGCAATCTGTCAATCTGTCACAAAACAATGATTTCTTATGTTTCATGATTCCATGGGTCAGGAATTTAGGAGTTCTCCTATATAAGACATGAGCAGTTCTTCTACATGGCACTAACTATAGCCACTCACTGAGCTGCATTCATGTGGCATCTGGCTAAGCTCGAAGGTTCCTCAGTGTTCCTCTGTGTGATATTTCTTTCTCTGTATGGCAAGCTTGGGTTTCCCCACAGTATGTGAATGGTGCCAAGAAATACTGTTGTCCAGTTGTTGATTCTGACTCATAGCAATCCTGTAGAACTGCTCCTTAGGGTTTCTGAGACTGTAAATACTTAAAAGCACAGACAGCCTCATCTTTCTCCCTCAAAGTGACTGGTGGGTTTGAACCACCAACCTTGTAGTTCACAGCCCAACGCCTACTCCACAGTTTCTCAGTCTTCTTTAAGACTAGGCCCAAAATTGACATAGCATCACTTCTGCTACATTTTATTGGTCAAAGCAACTCACAGATGAGGCCAGATTTCAGGGGAGAGGAAATAAACAATAAACTCCAGCTCTTGATGGAAAGATGACATGTATAACAGGGTGAGGAAAGGGACGAGGAAGGAATTGATGGCAGCCATTTTTTGGAAATGTCATTTGCCAGCATCCTAAAGTAAAAAAAAATTTTTTCCTTTCACACTTATTTGGAGTCCTAGTGAGGTGCTATTGGAGTCCTGGTGTAGTGCTGTAGTTTAAGCACTGGACCGTTAACCACAAAGTCAGCAGTTGAAACCCATCATCCACTCCTTGGAAGTCCTACATAGGGTTGCTATGAGATGGACCAACACAATGCCACTTAACAAAAGCAACAAAGTGTGGTGCTGTAGGATAAGCACTGGGCTGCTAACCACAAGAAAGATTGGTAGTTCAAACCCACCAGCAACTCTTAGGAAACCCTATACAGAGTTGCTGCGAGTCAGAACCAACTCAACAGCACTTAACAACAACATCACCATTACTCACTCATTTCTCTCTTTCCTTTTTATTTTTTCTGAGATAATTGTAATGAGTATATTTTTTATAATGTGGGGAGTATATAAACAACACTTCACTGCTTTGACATTTTTTATGTGTACACTTCAGTGTCATTAATTAAGTTCATCTTGTCTGATCACTGAGGTGAATTCTTGAGCTATCAAATCAAAGTTCTAGAAGAATTTCTTTACTAACATCAACTGCAAAATGAATTGGTTGGTTGGTTATGTGCTGTGGAGTCAGTTACAAGTCATAGCGACCCTGTACAGTTTTTCCGAGGTTGTAAATCTTCATGAGAGCAGAAAGCCTCATCTTTCTCTCGCAAAACAGCTGGTGAAATCAAACTGCTGACTGTGAGATTAGCAGCCCAACTCGTAGCCACTACACTACCAGAACTCCTAAATTAGCTATTATCAAAACATAATTACTCTTTTCCTATCCTTCATCATTCCTTTCCCAGTACAGGCTCGGTTTATAACCTAGCCCTTGGTCCAGGAAAGCAATGTTAAGAAAGAAAACAAAGAACAAAATGACAGGATCAAGCATGTCTTTCATTGAGATATAATTTCCATTTCTCCAGTGATTTGAATTTTTTATTTGTATCTCTCATCATCCAGACCTCCCAAAACTCATCTTTTCAAGATATTCCCCAGATACACTGTACTAGGAATCTGCAGGGGGTCCCTGTAAGATTTCTTTAGGTTATGGTTGTCCTTTTGTTCCTCACCATCTACCAGACTTATCCCCAGCCCTGATAGTGTCATCATGGTTTCATGACACCTCAGCAGCCGAAAGACAATGTCTGGGTTGATACCTTCAGGCACTGTAGACACATAGTTTCTGTGTTAAAGAGTGTCCCACAGATGACAGCCCTAAGGGAGACCTTTTGGTTTACCTCCCCATTTCCTCCATCTCTTCCTTCCTTTTCTCCATTTTTATTCCCTCCCTGGTTCTATCCATCTCTCCCTTCCCTCTTCCCTACCTTTAGAATGTATTGACCCCTAACTGGATTATGATGTCCTGGTGTGGCACTGTAGGTAGGACAAGCACTGTTCGTCAATATCATTTTTAACTGCAAAGTCAGCAGTTCAAATTCACCAGCTACTCCTCAGAAACCCTATATAGGGTCGCTGTGAGTCAGAATTGATTTGATGGCACTTAACCACAACAATGTGATGGCTGGAACCGTTTCTCTTTGGTGAGGCATGTGATGCTAGTTGGTATTGATGATGTTGTTACTTGAAACTGCTTTTCCAAATTTGCATCATTCAGTTTTCATGAGAGGACACTAGGAGTAGTGCAGACACTCAAAGGATTTCTCAGCCTTGATCCTGGAACTGGGCTTTACATTTTTCAAGGAGCTTTCAGGGCATATTGCCCCACTTGACCTTCCTACACACTCACTGAGGAATGCTACAATGGTGACATCTGAGGTTTCAAGAGGCTGCCAAAATGGCTCAGGATTACACAGCCGGAATTTAAACTCAGGTTTGTCTGGCTCCAAAACTACTAGTTTTAACCTTTATGTTAGAGGTGACAATTTCATTTCAAGAGCCAATTCCAATTACTTGGGAGTGCTATCTGGAGCCACCATTGTTAAGAAGAGTCTGAGGCTTCATCCAGATTCAATAGGCAAGAATTCATGATTGATTAGTGATGTCTGCCATGGTGTAGGAGGGGTAATGGCACAGTTATGCATTCCTTAGGATGGCATAACATTACAATATTAAACTCCTTACTGTGGATCCAGTCTCTCTATGTATGTTGCTTTTAAAGCCAGTGTGTCTACAGTTCTTGCCTCAAGAACAAGAAACTTTATGGCAAAGTTGCCAGGCACTGCTAAGTTGGAGGTGAGTTGAGTATGCTAGAAAGGAATTGAATAAGTAGTTGGTTATTATAGAATCTTTTGTCAATCACACACAGCTCAGTGTCACTTGCAAGTAGGAAGTACACCAATAAGTAATGACAGGAGACAGATCATTCAAAATCACGTCTATCTGCCTGGACAGCATTACATGACCTTTTGTAGCAGACTCATCTTCATGGAAAAACTGGAATTAAAAGATAACAGGATTACATAACCTGGGGTATCCCAAGTACCTTGTGCTCATGTTTTCTTAGACTCCATACCTAGAGCAGAGAAGACAGCCCTGACATATGTGTTATGTGATGATGGAATGGGAAGCAGCACTGTCTGCCAATTGCAAAGTGGAGCACCCACCTGTACAGAATGAAACCTGGCCTGTGTATAAAAGGTCTAGTCATACCACAGGCAGGACACCCGGAGTTAAATCAGAGTGCCTACAAAGGATTCTTATGTCTTGAGCAATGCCAGAAAAATCCCTCACAGCACTCATGACCCACACAGGAATCATATGAGATGTTTCCACTTTTTGCCTTCTACCTGGATATGCTCTGCAGGATCCTCAATCACAGGGGCTCCATTGGTGGCTCGGTGGTAGAATTTTCTACTTCAATACAGGAGACCTGGGTGGGATTCCTGCCCAATGTACCTCAGGTATAGCCACCACTTCTCTATCAGTGGAGGCTTCCTTGCTGCTATGATGCTGAACAGGATTCAGGGGAGTTTGTAAACGGGCATAACCTAGGAAGAAAGACGGAGTGATCAGACCTTATGGATCACATGGTCTGATATGCAACTGGCCATGGGGATGGTACAGAGCTGGGCAGTATTTCATTCCATTGTGTATGAGGTGGCCATGAGTTAAGACTGACTCTACACCAGCTAAAAACAACTAGACAGGACCAGAGGAACTAGATGGTGCCCAGCTACCTCTACCAACTGCTTGACAGGTGATCACGTTAGAAGGTACCAGATAGAGTGGAGTAAAGTTATGGAGCAAAACTCAAAATCATAAAAAAACATAACTTACTGGTCCAATAGAGACTGGGGGAATCCTAGAGACTATGACCCTTAGTCACCTTTCAGGTCTGGAAATGAACACACCTCCATGGCTCAAATTTCTATCTAACAATAGACAGGCCTGCAAGAAGAACAATCACACTAGTGAGGTGCAATAACCCTTAGAATTTAGAATAACCATGAGAATTTGAAATCAAAAGGGCAACATTTTACACGATTACCAATAAAAATAAAAAAGATTACACATGCACATATATTCAGATATTCTAGTATAAATTTTTTTTCTAGAAGGATGTCTTAGAAACTGTTGATAATTTCTTTGGGGAGAAAAACTGATCCAGAGAAGTAGACAAGGAGGGATATTTTAAAATTCATGCTTTAAATTTATTTATTTATGGTTGTTGTTGTTGTGAAGCGCTGTCAAGTCGATTCTGACCCATACCAACCCTGTATAGGGTTTCCAAAGAGCAGCTGGTGAGCTTGAATCACCAACCTTGCAGTTCAAACAACTTTGCAGTCTGACCCATTAGCCCAAAGTGTCACACCAGAACTCCTTATTTATGGTACACATGTATTAAATGTTTTAGACCATAGATAAGAGTGTGTTTTGTTGTAGCTGGCCAGGCTTTCCAAGATTTCCCCATCTTCCTCTCAGACTTCTCCCTGTTGCCTTCTGCCTCCCACTGATGCTCCAGCAATGCCACAGTTGGCAGTTCCCCACACCTGCCACACACAGCTCCTGCCATCTGGTCCCTCAACTCTCCCTGTTCTAAAGGCATTGGCCCATGCCTCACCTGGAGGCTAGGTGAGTTCCCTGCCTACATTTCTGTCCCAGAAAGTGGTGTCCTGAGAGGGTAGCATTTGTTTGGGAGGAGGCTTAGAAGAGGACTATGCTTCCCTCATTTGTGTGACCCCCAGCTCTCAGCACAGTGCTTCTCAATAAATGTTTGTATGGGTGGGCGGATAGTGAGGAAGGAAAAATAGCTTTTTCTGAAAAATTATGAGAAAACCTCTTTCTTAAACCCTTTGATGACTATCATTCAATAGTACAGAACAAATCGGTTTTCCATTCAACAATTCATACACATTTTTTTTCATGTCATTGAGTGCCACAATGTAGTATCACTTATTTCATTGCTTCCCTGTGTTTCTTATTTCCATTCCTCCCTCTTTCCTAACCTATCTGAGCTTTATCCTTGGATAAATGCTGCCTTTTTTATTTCAAATGCCTGGTTGTTCTAAGGAGTGTGTACCTGCCTAGTGTTATTGTTTGCCTTATAGACCTGCCTATTGTTTGACATACACAGGAATACACAGAGTCACTGGACCAAAAGGAAATGGTTAATGTTCAACTGTTTCAAGAAGTAGCATATGATCAAGAGCTAATGATACTTAGGGAGGAAGTCCAAGGTGCATTGAAGGAATTGGCAAAGAACAAGGCACCAGGAATTGATGGAATCAAAATTGAATTCTTTCAAGAAAGTGAGGTGGCACACTCATTCATCTCTGTCAACAAATTTGGAAGACAACTATCTAGCCGACTGATTGGAAGAGATCCATATTTGTGCCCATTCCAAAAAGAGGTGACCCAATGGAATGCAGAAATCATCAGACAATCTCTTTGATATCCCATGCCAGTAAAGTTTTGCTAAAGGTAATACAGAAATGGCTACAATAATACATTGACAGAGAACTTCCAGAGGTTCAAGCCAGATTTAGAAGAGGCCACGGAATGAGGGATATCATTGCTGATGTCCAATGAATCTTGGCTGAAAGCAGAGAATACCAGAAAGATGTTTACCTGTGCTTTATTGACTATGCAAAGGCTTTTGATTGTGTGGATAGTGACAAGCTATGGACAACATTGTGAAGTATGAGTATTCTGGAACACTTAATTGTGCTCATGAAGAATCTGTACCTGGACCAAGAAGCAGTTTTTCAAGCAGAACATGGGAACACTGAATGGTTTAAAATTTAAAAAGGTGTGTGACAAGGTTGTATTCTTTCACCATACTTATTCAACCTGTATGCTGAGCAAATAATCTGAGAAGCTGGGTTCTATGAAGAAAAACGTGGCAGCAGAATTGGAGGAAGACTCATTAACAACCTGTGATATGCAAGTTGCTTGCTGAAAGTGAAGAGGGCTTAAATCATTTACTGATGAAGATCAAAGAGCACAATCTTCCATATGGAATACATCTCAATGTAAAGAAAACAAAAATCCTCACCACTGGACCATTCTTATCAAGGGAGAAAAGATTTAAGTTGTCAAGGACTTCATTCTTCTTGGATCAACTATCAACACTCATGGAAGCAGCAGTCAAGAAATCAAATGACGTATTGCATTAGGCAAATCTGCTGCACAGGAACTTTTTAAAGTGTTGAAGAGCAAAGATGTCAGCTTGAGGACTAAGGTGCACCTGACCCAAGCCGTGGTATTTTCAATAACCTCATCTGCATGTGAAAGCTGGACAGTGAATAAGGAAGACCGTAGAAGAATTTTGAGTTATGGTGTTGGAGGAGATTATTGAAAATGCCATAAGTTGCCAAAAGAACCAATAGATCCATTTTGGAAGAAGAGCAGCCAAAGTGGTGTAGGGTCAGCGAAAAAGATGAAGACCCCCAATAAAATGGATTAGCCAAGTGGCAGCATGGCAACAGTAGTGAAGTTGGCCCAGAATTTTGACTATAATTCCACATTTTCTCTCACTCTGACCAGGACCTTCTAGTGTGACCCTTTTAAGAGCAGTTGTTATTGGTAGCTGGGTATCATGTGGTTCTTCTGTTCTCATGGTCAGGGAGGCTGATGTTCATGTCGTCCATTAATCCTTTGGACTAATTGTTTCCATGCATGTTTTAATTTTTTCAGTCTTCTTTCTTCCAGATGAGAAGATACTAATAGTTGCACCTTGCTGTTGTTGTTGTTGTTAGGTGCCATCGAGTCAGCACTGACTCTTAGCAAACCTATGCACAGTGAACCGAAACACTGCCCGATCCTGGGCCAACCTCACTACTGTTGCCACCCTTGAGTCCATCGATACCGCCACCTGGCCAATGGATGAAAAACCTTGGAATTTATATTAAGAACTTTCTTGCTTGTATTTTTTTTTCAGAAAAAGGATCATGAGAAAATGAGGACAGTCTTAATAATTGACTTCAATCATCCTTTATCCTTCACCATGAGAAAGTGACTTAGATCTTCTTCATCTTCCAGGACTATCATCTCATTATGTAAGACTATTGAGTGGTGCTGATTATTCAATTTTCTTACATAAGAAGAAAATAATACTAACTGGAAAGACAGTTGTTGGACTTTTTTTTTTTTTCCTATTAGCTCTAGCACCAAAGAAAAATCACCTGCAGATTGAGCAGCACCTTTTGAATCTCCCTTGCTCCTCACCTCAAGAAACCCTGTTGCTGCTGTGGGTTAGACATTATGCTGTTAATTCCAAGTTTGGTGATTCAAACCCACCAGCTGCTCTGTGGCAGAAAAGTAAGGCTGACCTGGTGGAACGCTGTAGGGTAAGTTCTGGACTGCTAACCACAAAGTTGGTGGTTCAAATCCACCAGCTGAGACTCAAACTCCCTACAAAGAAAGGGTCACTATGAGTGATTCGACAGCATTTAACAACTTAACAACAACTCCCATAAAGATTTACAGTCTCTGAAATCCTAAACACGTTGGCTATGAGTGGGCATTGACTCTATGGTTTTGTTGTTAGGTGCCATCTAGTCAGTACCGACTCATAGCAACCCTATACACACAGAACAAAACACTGCCCAGTCCTGGGCTAACCTTACAATTGTTGCCACGCTTGAGCCCATTGATGCTGCCACTTTGCCAATCCATCTTGCTGGGGGTCTTCCTCTTGTTCTCTGACCCTCTGCCTTACTAAACATGATATCCTTCTCCAGTGACTGGTCCCTCCTGACAATATGTCTGAAGTATGAAAGATGAAGTTTGGCTATCTTGGCCTCCAAGGAGCACTCTGGATGCACTTTTTCCAACACAGATCTGTTGGTTCTTTTGGTAGCCCATGGCACTTTCAATATTCTCCTCCAAACTTAGTACCATAGTGTTTGACCACCACTCATCCGTCAGACTCTATGGTAGTAGGTTTGAAATGGGTTTTGATACCCTTAGGTTGTTTGGCTTCTCTCTCCAGGCCCATCCTAGAAGTCAGAGTAGCCCTAGCAAGATGGTGAAGTCTTGGAAGAAAGAGTGGGTCATGTGCCATGCATTGAGCCTGGCACTGGATCCGTTGAGGGAGCCACTTAAGTAAACAACAGTATGTCCTGACCCTCTAGCTTCATTGTAGAAGAGAGAATTGGAGACAGAAGCAACATTGGAGCAGAAGTGGGGGGGGGGGGGGAATCTGCCTATTGTAGGATCCAAAGTAGTATTGTGATGTCCAAATTAAGATCCAGCTTCACCTATGATGAAACTCTTAACCATCCCCCAGCGACTACTGCAGTTGTTAAGTGCCATCCAGTTGGTACCAACTCATAGTGATCATATAAACAACAGAATGAAACACTGCCCAGTCCTAATCAACCTCCTAATTGTTGACATGCTTGAGACCATTGCTGCTGCCATTGTGACAATTCATCTCATTAGGGGTCTTCCTCTTTGTCTCTGACACTCCACTTTGCCAAGCATGATGTCCTTCTCCAGGAACTGGTCCCTCCTGATAATATGTCCAAAGTATGAGAAACAAAGTTTGACCATTCTGGCTTCTAAGAAGTATTCTGACTATACTTTTTCCAACACAGATTTCTTTGTTCTTCTGAAGGTCCATGGTAATTTTAATAGTCTCCTCCTAACACCATAACTCAAATGCATCGATTATTCTATGGTCTTCTTTATTCATTCTCCAACTTTTGCATGCATGTGAGGTTATTGAAAATACCCTGGCTTGGGTCAGGAGCACCTCAGTTCTTAAACTGACATCTTTGCTTTTGAACATTTTACAGAGGTCTAGTGCAGTAGATTTGTCAAGTGCAATATGTCATTTGATTTCATGATTGCTGCTTCCATGAGTGCTGATGGTTGATCCGAGCAAAATGAAGTCTTTGACAACTTCAAACTTTTCTCCATTTACCATTTATTGATCCAATGTTTTTTATTGGTCCAGTGGTGAGGATTTTTGTTTTCTTTACATTGAGGTGCAACCCATACTGAAGGTTGTGGTCTTTGATCTTCATCAGTAAGTATTTTAAGTCCTCTTTGCTTTCAGCAAGCAAGGTTGTATCATCTGCATATCACAGACTGTTTAATGAGTCTTCCTCCAATCCTGATGCCACATTCTTCTTAGTATAATCCAACTTCTTAAATTATTTGCTCAGCATACAGATTGAGTGAGTATGGTGAAAAAATACAACTCAGGCACACACCTTTCTTTCTTTTAAACTCTTCAATGTTCTCTCGTTCTGTTCGAATGACTGCCTCTTGGACTATGTACAAGTTCATCATAAGCACAATTAAGCATTCCAGAATACTCATACTCTGCAATGCTGTCCATAGCTTCTCATGATCCACACAATCAAAAGCCTTTGTATAATCAAAAAAGCACAGGTGAGCATCTTTCTGGTATTCTCTGCTTTCAGCCAAGTTCCATCTGTCATCAGCAATGATGTCCCTCATTCCACGTCCTCATCTAAATCTTGAACCACTGGCAGTTCTCTGTCAATGTAATGTTGCAGTCATTTTCTGAATTATCTTCAGCAAAATTTTTCTGGCACGCAATATTAATGGTATTGTCTGATGATTTCTGCATTCTGTTGGATCACTTCTCTTTAGAATGGGCACAAATACAGATCTCTTCTCACTAGATCTGTCTTTCAAATTTCTTGGCATAGATAAATAAGTTCCTCCAGTGCCACATCAGTTCGTGGAAAGATTTCAATGTGTATTCCATCAATCCCCAGAGTCTTGTTCTTTGTCAATGCCTTCAGTGCACCCTGGACTTATTCCTTTAGTATCATTGACTCTTGATCATATGCTACCTCTTGAAATGGTTGAACATTGACCATTTCTTTTTGGTAAACTAACTCTCTATATTTCTTCCATGTTTTCTGCACCATTCAAATATTTTGCCCATTGTTGTTGTTATTAAGTACAATTGAGTCATGGGTACAATTAAGTACAATTGAGCTATGGGTTCTGACCCATAGCGACCCTATATAGGGTTTCTGAGAAGCAGCTAATTAGCTTGAACTGCCAAAACCTTGTGGTCCATACTGACTTTACAGTCTAGTGCATTAACCTTCAGCGCCACACCAGAATTCCATTTTGCCCATTGTTGTTGTTAAGTGCCGTCGAGTCAATTCTGACCCATAGTGACCCTATATAGGGTTTCCAAGGAGCAGCTGGTGAGCTTGAACCACCGACCTTGTAATTCAAACAACTTTGCAGTCGGACGCATTAACCCACAGAACCACACCAGGATTCCATAGATTCCTTCAATAACACAAGTCAGGGCTCAAATTTTTTCTTCAGTTCTCTCAGCTTGAGAAATGCTGAGCGTGTTCTTTCCTTTTGTTTTCTAGCTCCAGGTCTTTTCACATTTTGTAATAATATTTGACTTTGTCGTCTTGAGCTAGCTCTTTTACCTATTCATTTCTCCATTTTTTTATGCTGGAAAGCATGTTTCAGAGTCTCTTCTGACATCCATTTTGGTTTTTTTCTTTCTTTCTTGTCTTCTTCATGACATTTTGTTTTCTTCCTGTCTGATGTTCTTGATGTTGTCCCACAACTCTTCTGGTCTTCAGTCTTTAGTGTCTAATGCATCAAGTCTGTTCTTGAGATGATCTCTAAGTGCAGGTTGCATATATTCATATTCAAGGTCATATTTTAGCTCTCATGGACTTGTTTTAATTTTCTTCAGCTTCAATCTGAACCTGCATCTGAGTAATTGATGGTCTGTTCCACAGTCTGCCCCTGGCCTTGTTTTGGCTGATGATATGGATGAAGATTTTCCATCTCTTTCCACAGTTGTATTCAATTTGATTTCTGTGTATTCCAGCTGATTAGAATAGAGGTGACCTTCCAAGGGCAAAGGAGCAAAAAGCAGATATAGTCATGACTGCCCTTAAGGCAGTTTTCTGGCTATACATGAGGATTTACTTCTCCCATGAAGGGAAAGCATTTGTTGTGTAGATTGGATCCACTGGGAGTCTGAACTTCTGAGACATCTGTACTTTATAAACAGGGAGGAGGCTGGTTCAAAAGTAAGGAATGAGGGTGGGGTGGAGTTGAGTTGAGAAAGGCTGAAGAGCCATTCTCCACTTCCTTGAGCTACTTCCCACCCTCTCCTCATCTCCCACCCCTTTGCCCTGGCCTCTGAAACATGAAGGTCGCTGTGACTTTGGCTACAATAGTCTGGATGGTTTCAATGATATGGCTCAGGAGATCAGATGAGGCAAGGTGGAAACCAACAGTGCAAACGTGGGCATGAGAAGAAGTCAAGCAGCAAGGCATCTAATCCCTGCTCTGCCACTCACCTGCTGTGGGGCAGTGGGTAGCTAACTGCTCTCTCTGCTGTTGTGGTGGTAGTGTTAAGTGCCATAGAGTCAGTTCCAACTCATAGCAACCCTATATAGGGTTTTTGAGGAGAAGCTGGTGGGTTTGAACTGCTGATCTTGTGGTTCACAATCCAGTGCTGATTCTACAGCGCCATACCAAGTCACACTAAATACAGACATCTGAGATTCATTCTGCATGAAGGTCTTCTATAGATTCTAAACTTGATATGTACTAACCACTTGTAGACGCACTAAAGATGATGCAGACAGAATAAAGCTTTGCTGAATGAAGGACATGTAGCAAATCCACCTTTCATCTCTCACCAGGAATAATTAGAACATCGCACATGTAGTTTCAAAGTCAATCACATAATATTTATTTATGATGTGTGGGATAATTGGGTTAATGTTTTGGAACAACTTGTGTAAGTCATATTAACATCATCGTGTAAAACAATGTCATAGACATTACCTCCTTCAACCCTCAGTTCTGGGGACGTGGGTATTATCATTCCTGTTTGTTGGTGGTTATAGCCATTGACTCAACACTGACTCTTATGGATAACACAGTGAGACATGTCTGGTCCTGCAAACACAGCAATAGGAAAGTCACCAAAGTATGACAAACTGATAGACAGATAGTGGTCATCCCATTTATGTAGGTCACGAGAGATTAAGAAATTTGGCTAAGGACACACAAGGGGAAAATGGCAGAGCCAAAATAAAACTTGATGGTAGTCTGACTCTAGAAGTTGAATATTTGACTAAGATTTATCGCCTTTTCTGTAAATAATTATAGGTGGTTTAGAAAGAATAAATAATTGTTACATGAACCAAGCATAACAAATCGACTGCTAGTCTAAGTGGTGCTTTCTCTTCTCTCACTTGGGTTATTTTCCAGTGAAATTGGAGGTTCCCACAGCCAACTCCTGACTCAGTCACTCACTAGATTCCTGATACAGCAAACTCATGAGAACCACCACTTGTGCTGACCCATCTAATGGCGCTCTTTGCTCAAACTCTTTAAGCCAATTTCATTCTCTTTATAGAAACGATTGTGAGCAACCAATTGAGGAAGATAAGTGCACCCAGTTTATAATATTGCCCAGACTCTTGATACCACGTTCTATTGAACTTAAGAAACCTTGCTAATAGCCTTTAGTGATACTTGCTTTATGTTGTTATTTAAACTCAAGGTCTACTGAACTGCTAGATCAGAAAAAGGGATAGATGAGAGGTTAGCTTTCCAAAAGTTCAGGTACCAGTGACCAAACAGTTCTTGTTCTGTGGCTCAGGCTTGGTCCCCACAGTCCAAGGAGACTCATAAGTCCCCAGCACTGTCCTCCATGGATCCCACCAAATACCTTAAACTAGCAGAGTTATCTCCCAGGGCTAAGTGAGAAGATCAGAAGGAGAGAGATCTGGCTTAGCACTTGGGTTTACAAACTGCTGATCTGAGTAATCAAAGCAACATTCTGCTCAGGGATCTTGGGCAAAGGAAAGGTGCTTGACCGAGATAAGCCATTGGAGGTCAGAGGTGACACATCAGACTTTAGCACATACTCAGTGAATACAAGCAACATTTTAGATGAAACAATAGAATTGGTAGTTGACATAAGGGGCAGATCTTATAGACTGATGGACGAGGAGAGAAATCTTAAGTTGTTTTCCCCAGACTATCCCCAGAAGGGATATTTGCTGAGATTTCCCCTCGTGCTAAAGAAAATTAGAATTGCCAGAAGATAGACGAAAAGAATCTTCATCCAATTCCCATGTTGCAGATGAGAAAGCTGAGGCCCACAGAGGGAAATGACTTGTCTAAGGTCACACAGCAGATGAGGGTGTGGAAACCATTCTTCCTGGATGCTATTCCGATGCCTTTTTGCCACTTCCTCTCATTGGACTGGCTCTCTCCGTTTAGCCCTGAAAAATGATTGCATCATTCTCACTGTTAATGTGTCAGTGCAGAGATCATCTTGGTGGCTACCAGCATTGTTTCTAGTTATTCAGCCTGAGTGAGTGGTGGTGAGGAAACTTACCATTCTAAGTTATTTCTCATCATAGAAGAAGAGTTACATGGTTTAAGGAGGTTTTGCCAGCAGCAGACTTGGGGGAGGGGGGTGGTTAACATGATGTTGTTGTTGTTGTTGTTAAGTGCTGTCGAGTTGGTTCCAAACTATAGCCATCCTGTATAGGGTTTCTGAGGAGCAGCTGGTGAGCTTGAACT
>NW_006408820.1:1419294-1424767 GCF_000296735.1 Chrysochloris asiatica
ATTTACAGTAAAAAAAAAATATATCAACTATAGGAGACCAAATGGTCAAAAACTCCTCTAATGCAAAGATGAGATGGTAAGGAGTCAGGGAGACTACAGTTATAGAAATAATACAACTAGAACAGAATGAATGAAAATGGTGATACATTGTGGAAATTTTAACCAGTGTCACTGAATAATTTGTGTTGTTGCTGTTGTTATTAAGTACCATTGAGTCAGTTCAACCCCTAGTGACCCTGTATAGAATTTACAAGGAGTATCTGGTGGGTTGAACCACATACCTCATGGTCCAAATCGACCTTGCGGCCCAGTGCCTTATCCTGATTTGTGTAGAAATTGTTAAATGTGAATCTAATTTCCTGTGCAAACTCTCACCTTGAACACATACACAAAAACAAAAACAAACAAAAAAATCTTATGGAGCACATTTCTACTCTGATATACATGAGGTCAACTCATTGGTTAACTCTGGTTATAGCCCCATTGCCAAGAGCAGGAGTACAGCTTGTGGACCATGGACATGTTTGGTCACTTACATATTCTCCATGGCTGCTGTTTTACCACAATGACAGAACTGAGTACTTGTGACTGACCACGTGGCCCATAAAGTCTAAAATATTTACTACAGAGCCCTTTACAAAAAAATTCTGACAAGCCCTGAGCTAGAGCATAGCCTATATCACCGCAGATGCTCAATAAATATTTGATGAATGGCTTTCTCTGTCCGTGTCAGAGAAGCACAGTGAGCTTAGTTTAGAGGGAGAAGGATAGAGGTATAGAGGATGTGGATATGGAATGCAGAGTTGGGCAGACCTGGACTTGAGTCTTGGCTCCACTATCTACAAGTGTCATGACCTTTAACCTGTAAAACGGAGCTCTGCTAGCATAATGGTTATGAGTTGTGCTGCTAACTTCAAGGTCAGCAGTTCAAAACTACCAGCTGTTCTGTGGGAGAAAAACAAAGCGTCTGCTCCCGTAAAGATTTACAACCTCAGAAACCCTATGCAGAGTCATAATGAGTCTGAACCAACTCCACGGCACACAAACACCATCATTTATGATTAGTGTATTTATGATGAAAGATCAAATCACATACTATACAAAGCACAGAGACTGGCATAAATAACAATTGAGTAAATGCTACCTAGTTATCCTAGTGTGGTGCTGTAGGATAAGCACAGGACTGCTAACCACAAAGTTGGCAGTTCAAACCCACCAATCAAGATGAGTCTAAACTAACACAGCATTTGACAACAACAGTTATCTTGGTGCTACTGTAGAATAAACACTGGACCACTAACCACAAGGCGGGCAGTTCAAATCCACCAGTTGCTCTGAGAAAAAGATGAGGCTTTCTGCTCCTGTAAAGACTGACAGGCTCAGAAATCTTATGCAGGGCATGAGTTGGAGTTAACTCAATGGCATTGGGTGAGTTTTAGTTATAAATGAAGGAATTTGGTGGAACAGTAGTTCAGTGCTTGATTTCTAACCAAAAGATTGGTGGTTTGAACCCACCAGCCACTCCACAGTAGAAAAATACGGCATTCTGCTTCTGCAAAGATTTCAGTCTTGGAAGCCCACGTAATTCTATTCTGTCCTATGGGGGTCACTTTGAGTAAGAATCGACTCAGCAGTAATGAGTTTGGTTTTCTTGGTAGTTATTTATGAGATCACTGGGTGGCACAACTGGTTTGTGCTCAATTACTAAAGATTGTCAGTTCAAACTCACTCAGTGGCACCACAGAAGAAAAGACAGACAATCTACTTCCATTAAAATTATAGTCCAGAAAACCTTACGTGGCACACATGGGGTCACTGAAACTCAGAATGGATTTTGCGACAATGGGATGGTTATAATGACTTCGAAGAGTCTTTGGTTCCGAGAAAGGTTTATGGGAGTTGGCAGTCAGACGACTCTGCCAGGTTCATCACTGCACAAAAGGTCTCCATACAAGGAGGGAAAAGGGCAAGTTCAGAGATGATCTCTTAGGTAGTTCAGCATATAAACTTGTAGAAAGTGCCCTGGCAACCAATTTACATGGACGATCTTAAAGATAGTGAGTGAAGGTATGGTTTAATTGGCTATAGACTTTCAGGAGCTGCTTTCTTTTCTTAATCTTCCAACTATTCTATATGGGTTTTTTG
The DNA here is from genome assembly GCF_000296735.1 of Chrysochloris asiatica. Classification (NCBI taxonomy): domain Eukaryota; kingdom Metazoa; phylum Chordata; class Mammalia; order Afrosoricida; family Chrysochloridae; genus Chrysochloris; species Chrysochloris asiatica. The sequence continues at coordinate 1,421,440 of NW_006408820.1, forward strand.
GGACAACTTTTATTGTGAACTATCTGCATTGTTTTGGTTTACTTTAATCAATACTGAAAAAAAAAATAATGGTCCATCTCTATTCTCTCATCTAGTTCCCCTGATGACCAGCTACATAAAACAGGCTTGAATTGAGGGATGTTCAGCTTACGGTCATGGGAACCCTTGGGAGGACTCTTCTTAGGACTTATAGCCTCAAAGACGCTCTCCTCGGCCCTCTTTACCAGATGATAAGTTATTTAAGAAGGAAACGTTTTCTCGGACACAAGGAGGCTGCTGTTTGTGTTGTTGTTGTTGTTGCTGTTGTTATTGTTGTTAGGTTCCATACAGTTGGTTCTGATTCAGTCGACCCTATGCACAGCAGGAAAAAACCGCTGCCCAGTTCTGCAGCATCCTAACTACTGTTGTGATGTTTGAGCCTACTGTTGCTGACACTGTGTCACTCCATCTCAGTAGGGACCTTCCTCTCTTTCACTGACCCTCCACTTTTTTGAGTACAAGTCCTTCTTCAGGGACTGGTCACTCCTGACCAGATGTCCAAAATACAAGAGACAAGGGCTCACCATCCTCTCTTCTAAGAAGTATTCTGGCTGTACTTCTTTCAAGACAGATTTGTTTGTCCTTTTGGCAGTCCAAGGTACTTTCAATACTCTCCATTTATCTGTCTACCCACCCACCCACACTCCCATTCCTGTGTGAGAACTCTTTTCAAACACCATCAGCAGAAATCTCAACTTCTCCAGTTCTCCACCTCAGGCCAAAAGCAATATAAACCACAGGCAGATGCAAATTCACACTAGCAGGAGGCTGAGTCATAAACATGTTTCAACTAAGGACTGAAAAAGCCACTGTTTATAGCTGCCCTGATTCTGAGGCTTTGTAAATTACCCCCACATGCATGTTTCCAACTTATCAGCACATCAGTTTCCCTCATTCATGCTGGAAAAAAAAAAAAAAGTAATTAGCAGAACTCTTTGGGACTATGTTGTTTAATGCAATTTTATAGTGAAAAGGGCACCTGGATGTTTATTCTTCTCTCGTCTTCACATGTATTGAATGAATGCCAAACCTTAGCCTTGAAACCACAGTACTCATTAAGAACCATGTGGAATTTCCAGGGGTCTGAGAAGCTGTGTGTTCTGCAAAGAACAGAAGCTGAGTCAAAAACATCTTCATGTTTGTATTTTCTTCTTATGCATCTGAGTCCAGGGCACAAATCCTGTGTCCACTCTCATGAGTATCAATTACCAACTATATGCAGAGAGAAGAGAAATGTACAGTTTTCTATCTCAGAAGTTATTCTCAGTCCACTCCCCGCTAGCCTCCAACCCATAAGATCAGCTATCAGCAGATAAACACCTACAACTGCATTCTAAGATAGCCACAAATTCTCACCAGTAACACAGACATCTTGATACAGCTTTACAGAAAACATGTTGATTACCCAAAGGCCTCCCAGAAACATCCATAGACCAACTCCAAGTTATATAAGGAAGAATGCTTGGAGTCTGAGTGCTTGGCAGATGATAGGAGCTCTGAGTGAGAAGGTCTAGAGCAGTTTCAGGTCTAAGTTTCATTGTCATGCATGAATTTATAATCCACCTCATCTTCCTCTTGTGTCTTTTCCCATCCTCACCTTGGGCCACACTTCTTTCTCTCAAACAATTTAATTTTGAGGTATCTTAAGCTCAGTACAGCGCTGTAGGATTAATACTGGACTGCTAACCTCAAGGTTGATATTTCAAATCCACCAGCAACTCCTCAGAAACCCTACACAGGGTCTCTATGAGTCAGAACCAACTTGATGGTACTTAACAACAATATCATGCTCAGTATTACACAGTGACTTAGCCAAAAACATGAGTGACACCCAATTTGGAAATTCCCTGTTGTTGATTGAAAATCAGCAAGTTCTTATTTTGCCTGCATTGCAGTAACAATTTAGACAGTATTTGTGCAGGAGAAGAGGGGCAAGAAAGAGAGCTGGTAGACTGTACATCCTTCCCTTCAGCTCACCTCCCTCTTGGTCATCCTTTGAATTGTCTCAGTGTAGTTCTGGGTCATGGGCATCACTAACCATACCACGAAGATGACTTCTCTTCAGGAAGTCGAAGGTTCCTATCCTAGTCCAGAGGGCTTAGTAGTTATGAAACTACTATCATGCCATCACTTTGCCTCATGAGATTAGCATAGCCTTTCTGTAGGGGACACTATGCCTAGAACATGGGTAGGCTCTTCAGTGTGCTGGGAACTGAGTCTCTCCATGTTTCTGAGGAATAGCCACACCCATGAATTTCAATGCTTTGCTCTGCTTACCTTGACAAATGTCATATCTGATTCAAATATGGTTAACTTCCCTTGCCATTGCCTCATCAAGGGTTTGGCCTCCTTTTTTTTTTTTTTTTTTTTGGTGGTGGTGGTAAAAATGGTTAACATGTTCAGCTGCTAGCTGAAAGACTGGAGGTTTGAGTCCAACTAGAGATGCCCTGTAAGAAAGATTTCACTAGAAATCTACTTCTGTGAAATCAGTCACTGAAAGCATCATGGAGCACAGTTCTACTCGGACACTCATAGAGTGGCCATGAGTTGAAGTTGAGTCCTAGCTGAATAACCAAGTCCCTTCCTGCTGTTTCCTGTTATTGTCACCCAGAGCCAATGACAGCACATCCACCGGCAGCTCTCACCATGCAAACTACACTTCAGACTCTGTATGGAACTCTGGGTCATATCCTAGAGCTCTCTTCTGCTTCCAGAGTTTCATCTCTTCTCCTGAAGCTGTGGTCCTTTCTGTCCTGTGCTCACCTCCAATTCTTCTCCCAAGTCACCTGACCCAACTTCTGCCTTCCTGTTCTCTGAAAGGTATCTTTCTTCTTCTAAGGAGTCTTATTAGTGTAGTGGTTAAGTTCTTGGTTGTTAACCGAAAGGTGAGTGGTTGAAACCCATCAGTTGTTCCACAGGAGAAATGGCCTGACAGTCTGTCCTATAGGGTCTCTATGAGTCAGAATTAACCTGGAAGCAATGGAGATATATATATATATCTCCATTGCTAAGTGCCTTAGAGTCAGTTTCAACTCATATGGACCCTGTATAAGATTTCTGAAGAGCAGGTGGTGAATTTGAACCTCCAACCTTGTGGTTCAAACCAACTTCGCTGTCCAGTGCAATATATATATACATGTTTGTTAATTTTATTTAAAGTGTCATTGAGTTGGTTCCAACTGATAGCTACCCAGTATGGGGTTTCCGAGGAGTGGCTGGTGAGCTTGAACTGCTGACTTTACAGTTCAAATTGACCTTACAGTCCAATGCATTAACCCATGGTGCCATA
>NW_006408820.1:1425200-1427399 GCF_000296735.1 Chrysochloris asiatica
TTAGAAATTACTATGGAATACAGCTTTTTATATTGTTGTTATTGTTGTTTTTTAATGCTTCATTGTGAATTAGGTGATAGTTTACATTGATCCCGTCATATAGCGTTTCCTTGCCATGGTTACAGTCCCTTCCATGCATCATCCATCAGCCAAAGAGTATACCCTGCAAACCTGCTCCCCGGTCGTCCGCATACTGCCCCTCTCTCTCTCCAGGTCCAAAGTCTCCAGCTGCTCTATCTCCCGATGTCATTGTCTCTGCCTCCATACCTGGCATCACTGCTTCTCTTGGTAGTGTTCCGTTCTCTGCTCTTCTCCTTTGATGGTCCCAGGGAACTCTGCTCCTAGACTGTAAGGTTAATCACTCCCCTCTCTTTGCCCCAAAACGTCCACCTTTACATTTCCAGCCCTTACAATCAGTCCTGATAACAATTATTCGCTATTGTATTGCAAGAGACCTATCCTCATCTCCTTTCTGAATAGGCAGAATGGATACTACTCACTGGAGATTCTACCTTGCTCCACGCCCTCTGAATCTAGGTTTGCTCTTGAAAGCTATTGTTGTTATTTTTGTGGGGGTTTTGTGTGTGTATATTATTGCTGTTCTAACTGGTCCACAGTCTTTGATTTCCTCATTCATTTCTCTCTCCTTTAGGCCACCATCTGTCTGTCAGCCTGCAACATTGTGGTAGCCTGCATGCTATCATGATGCTGGAAGCTATGCTTCTGGTTTTAGATACCAGCAGAGCAACCTGGGAGTCCTGGTGTGGCACTGTGGGATAATGCACTGGACTGCAAAATTGGTTTGAACCACAAGATCCATGGTTCAAGCTCACCAGCCACTCCTTGGAAACCCTATACAGTGTTGTTTTGGGTCAGAAGTGAGTCAACAGCACTTAAGAACAACAACAAAGTCACCTATGGTGAACAGATTTCAGCAGATTTTCCAGACTAAGATATACTAAGAAGGAAGACCTGGAGATCTACTTCCAAAAATCAGCCATTGAAAACCCTCAGGATCATGATAGAACAGTGTACCATGAGAGATTTTGTACAATACACTTTTTCTGGGGCTTTACTGAAACAGAGCTTTTCACCTGCCTAGAATGGCTCTGATGTTATCTTACTTAGAGGGAGATGTTGTGCCACATGAACTCTCAGGAGCCTCTTCAGCCTTAGAAATGCAGAGATGAGATTTCTACCACCTGAAGATGCCAGGATATAATGCTACGTTTTCATTGGTTCTTTCCATGTTTGTCTGAGTCAAGAGCAAAAAAGGCCTGAACACTATTTAGCTATGCATCTGCAGGGCTTAGGCTCATGCTATAACATTGTGGATGTTCTAGAAATACAAAATGAATGATTAAATGTGTGAATGAGTGAGCATGAACCTGAAGAGTAGAATCCAGCCCAAACTTCAACTCCCATAGTCTACCCATCAGCAACATCCTGGGAAGGTACCACACCTGTGTTTGTCAGTAACGCAGAGCTCCCTACACCAAGCCTCTGCAGATATCTTAGTTTATAATTCCTGGGGACAATACTAGCAAGATAATCATTTTATGGGTGACAAGACTGAGACCCAGAAATATCATGAATGTGATGGAAGTCACACTAAAGCAAGAGATAGAATCAAGATTGATCATACTCCAAAGCTCGTGTTTCTATTTTTACCACTAGTCAAACTCTACACACTTAGTTACTATCTGTGTGACCATTGCTTCAACACTTGAACACTCAGGCTGAAATTTCCTCACTTGTAAAATGGGGATAATTGTTGTTGTTGTTAGGTGCCATTGAGTCGGTACCTACTCATAGCGACCGTATGCACAACAGGACGAAACACTGCCCAGTCCTGGGCCAACCTCACAATTATTGCCATGCTTGAGCCCATTGATGCTGCCACTTTGCCAAACTATCTCACTGAGGGTCTTCCTCTTTTTCTCTGACCCTCCACCTTACCAAACCTGATATCCTTCTCCAGAGACTGGTCCCTCCTGGCAATATGTCCCAAGTATGAGAGATGAAATTTGGCCATCCTGGCCTCCAAGAAACACTCTGGCTGTACTTCTTCCAACACAGAGCTGTTGGTTCTTTTGGCAGCCCATGGCACTATCAAAGTGTGGGTAACCGGATTTACTTAAATTGAGATGCAAATTTGTGAGATTCAATGATGTATATGAAGCAATGAGCAGAGAAAAC
>NW_006408820.1:1427674-1434911 GCF_000296735.1 Chrysochloris asiatica
TGGTGTTTCAAATACCAGCAAGGCCACCATGATAGACAGATTTCAGCAGAGCTGAACTCATCAAATGAAGAACTCATTAGAAAGGAAGAGGTGAACTGCTTCCGAGGGACTATCTCCTAACAACCTATGAATATTAGTGGAATGATGTCTGAAAGGCTGCCAGAAGATGATCCCCTGAGGTTGGAAGGCACTCAAAATACAACTGAAGAAGACCTGTTTCCTCAAAGTAGAGAGTTGATCTTGGTGATACAGATGGTTTGGAATCTGTATTTACTGATGGGGCACAGCTCAAAATGAGAAGAAACAGTTACAAACATCCATTAATGATCTGAAAGCGGAAAATACCAAATATGAATCTAGGGCAATTGAAAATCATAAAAAATTAAATGTAATACTTAAAGATTACTGTCCTAAGCATTAGTGAGCCGAAATGGACAGATATTGGTCATTTTGAATTGGACAATTAAGTGGTTTACTTTAGAAAAGCAATGGCACTGCATTCATTGTAAAATAGAGCATTTTTAAACTAATCTTGAAATACAATGCTGTCTGTGATAGGATAATATCTATTTGCCTACAAGGAAGCTCATTCACTTTTTGTAGTCCTGGTTTGATGCTGTAGGATAAGCATTAACTACTAATCAGAGGTTCAAACCCACAATCTTCTCCTCAGAAACCCTCCACAGGGTCACCATGAGTCAGAACTGACTCAAGGGCACTTTACAACAACAAATAAGGAAGACCCATTAATACAACTATTCAAATGTAGACACCAATCACCAAACCCAAAGATTAAGAAATTGAAGAATTCTACCAACTTCTTCAGTCTGAAATTGGTCAAACATGCTATCAAGATGCACTGATAATCACCGGTGATTGGAATTCAAAAATTGGCAAACAAAAAGGAGAGATCAGTAGTTGGAAAATATGACCTTGATGAAAAAATTATGCTGGAGATCTCATGATTGAATTTTGCAAGACCGACTTCTTCATTGCAAATACATTTCTACCTTTTTTCAACAACATCAATGGTGACTATACACAAGGGACCTCACCAAATGAAATACACAGGAATCAAATTGACTACATGAGTGGGAAGAGATGATGGAGAAGCTTAAAATCATTAGTCAAAAAAAGCCAAGGGCCAACAATTGCTCATATGCAAGTTCAGGCTAAAGCTGAAGAATATTAAAACAAGTCCCCAAGACCCAAGATATGACCTTGAGTATATCCCACCCGAATTTAGAGACCATCTCAAGAATAGACTTGGCACATTGAACACTGATGACTAAAGACAAAAGAAGGTGTGGAATGACCTTAAGAACATTATACATGAAAAGGCTGGAGATCATTTAAAAGATAGGAAAGAAAAAAGACCAAAGAGAATGTCAAAAGAGACTCTGAAACTTGTTCTTGAACATAGAGTAGCTAAAATGAATGAAAGAAATCATGAAGCAAAAGAGTTGAACAAAAAATCTGAAGGTCAGCTCCAGAAGACAAAGTAATATAATGAAATGGGCAAAGACCTGGAGTTAGAAAACCAAAAGGGAAGAGCATGTTCAACATTTCTCAAGCTGAAAAAAGCTAAAGAAAAAATTCAAGCTTCTTGTTGCAATATTGAAGTATTTTGTGGTCAAAAATCAATGCATCAACAAAAGAAGGAAGGAAGAAACAGTCAACATTTAAGCATTTCAGGATCTTCAATAAAATATGATCAAGAACATATTTTATTGAAGGAAGAAATTCAAATTGCACTAAAGGCATTAGGGAAAAACAAGTCTCTAGGAATTGACAGAATGCCAATTAAAATGTTTCAAGAAACTGTTGCAGTGCTGGAAGTATGCACTGGTCTATGCCAAGAAATTTGACCAACAGTTACCTGTACAACCAACTGGAAGTTATGCATATTTGTGCCCATTCTAAAGAAAGGTGACTATACAGAACACAGAAATCGCTGATATCATTAGTATCACAAGCAAGTAAAATTTTGCTAAAGATAGTTTTAAAAAAGTTGCAGCAGTACATCAACAGGGAGTGCTAGAATTCAAGCCAGATTCAGAAAAGGATATGGAATGAGGGATCTCATTGCTGACCTTAAATGGATCTTGGCTGAAAGCAGAGAAAACCAGAAAGATGTTTACCTGTGTCCTATGGACTATGCAAAGGCATTTGACTATGTGGATCGTAACAAACTATGGATAACTTTGTGAAGAATGGGAATTTCAAAACACTTCATTGTACTCATGTGGGACCTGTACATAGACCAAGACAATCATTCAAACAGAACAAGAACATGGCTTCAAATCAGGAAGAGTGTGGTAAGCAGTTTCCTTGCACCATACTTATTCAACCTATTTGCTGAGCAAACAATCTGAGAAGATGAACAATAGGAAGAAAATGCGGCATAGGGATTGGAGGAAGGCTCATTAACACCTACGATATGCATATGACACAACCTTGCTTTCTGAAAGTGATCAGGACTTGGAACACTTAACTGATGAAGATCACAGAGTACAACCTTCAGTATGGAATACAACTCAATGTACAGAAAACAAACATCCTCACAATGGGACCAATAAACAACATTATGATAAAAGGAGAAAGACTGAAGTTCTCAAGGATCTCATTTTACTTGAATCTACACTCAATGCTGCACATGGAATCAGCAGTCAAGAGATCAAATAATATATTTCATTGTGCAAATGTGTTGTACAAGACCTCTTTAAAGTGTTAAAGAACAAAGACGTCACTTTGAGGACTAAGGTGCCTCTAACCCAAACCATGGGAGTTTCAATCACCTCATAATCATGTGAAAGCTGGGCAATGAGCAAGGAAGACCAAAGAAGCATTGATGCCTTTGAATTATGATGTTGGCAAAGAATATTCAAAGTACCATGAACTGGCAGAAAAATGAACAAATCCCATGTTGGAAAAAGTACAACCAGGTGCTCCTTAGAAGGGAGGATGAAGTGACTTGTCTCTAGTACTTTTCCTATGTTGTTAGGAGGGACCAGTCCCTGGAAAGGGGCATCACACTTGGTAAAACAGAGGGTCAGTGAAAGGAGGAAGAACCACAATGAAATGGATTGCAACAGCGGCAACAACCATGGGTCAAACACAGCAATCACTGTGAGGATGGTGCCGGACTGGGCAGTGATTGGCATATGAGTCAGAGCCAACTGGAGGGCACCTAACAACAATAACAACACACTTTCCAAGGGGATTACCCTTAAAATTTGAAATAAAGAGACAGATGGAGAGTTTTCTTACCTTTATCAACTTAAGTAAGAAATAATATTCATGTAGAACCTGAACTGACTAAAATAGTGATTGGTTCTTCCATCTACTTACCCATTCATTCCATCAGCAAGTGAACATCAAGGGTCTTACCTGCGGCAATCAGTACCAGACGATAGTAGAGCCTCATGGGAAAGTGCAGTGTGAGTCATGTGACTTGAATTGACATCCTTACTCTTATCTGTACTAGCTGGATGAATGTGAGCAAGTCACTTACCTTCATTGGGCCTCAGTTTTCTCATCTTTGAAATGGGGACAATAATAATACCCAACCCACACATTTGAGGTTTAGATATGATTCATATACAAAAGGACAGGTCCAGAGTCTGATACAATGAGCATGACTACTGAATCATCTTGATTATTTCCATTATTGATCTTATAACGATGGGACAGAGGGAGCATCCAGCTCAGTTCAATAATAACTTAGGCAAGTGCTTAGAATTTAGATAAGCACATTATTAACTGGGGATGTATGAGGTTCAGGTGGCATATTTCAACCCTGACACTGTTTAGAATTGCCGGTATATGATAGTAATATCAAAGCAAACCAATATATCGCTTACTGCCTGCACCGGGGACAGACTGAGCCCATCACCCTGTCCGTAGTAAATACTGAAGCACATCTTTGTGCCAAAATATTCAGGAGACAGTCAGAATAAATTGACACTGCTATGAACCACCTTTACAATAACACCCTTTAAAGCCAACCTATAAAATCAATAAGCTTAATTAGATAGCAGTGAACATCTTAAACAATCTAATTTAAAAAACAAAAGTACAGATTTTTTTTCCATTAAAACAAACAAAAAAATGTTTATTGAAGCATGGGCTAATGTGCCAGACTGCAAAGCCGTTTGAACTGCAAGGTCGGTGGTTCAAGCTCACCAGCTGCTCCTCAGAAAACCTATCCAGGGTGGCTACGGGTAGGAACTGACTCAATGGCACTTCACAACAATAACGACATACATGAAGAAGAGCACGCACATCATATGGCTATCTGAGTTTTCATAAGCAGAACGCGTTCATGGTACCAGAATCCAGACCAGAAACAGAACATTGCGAACTCCCAGAAGTGCCCTTCAGGATTCATACAGTCATAGAACTTTTTTGTGTCTGGTTTCTTTTACTATGCATTACGTGCATGAAATCTATCCACCTTGCTGTGTGTGACTTTGGTGGTGCATAGTACTCCATTGTGCAATGATTGCATCACATGTTTAATCATTTAACGGTCAATGGATATGTGGATTATGATCCGTAGTTGGCTATCTGGCCAATCAGCTAGAAGAGATCTATGTATGTACCCATTCCTAAGAAAGGTGATCCAGCAGAATGTGTAAATTATTGAACAATAGCATAGTGATTACAAATTGGGCTGCTAATCTCACGGTCAGCAGTTCAAAACTACCAGCGGTTCCTCGGGAGAAAGATGAGGCTTTCTGCTCCCGTAAAGATTTATAGCCTCAGAAACCCTATACAGGGTCACGATGAGTCGGACCCAACTCCATGGCACATAACCACTACCACCATCATTAATGTTGCATAGAAGTAAAATTTTACTAAAGATAATTTAAAAATTGTTGCAACAGTACATCAGCAAGGAACTACCAAAAATCCAGGCTGCATTCAGAAGAGAACATGAAACAATGGTTGTATCATTGCTGATGACAGATGGATCTTGGCTGAAATCAGAGAATACCACAAAGATGGTTACTCTTTATTAATTGGCTATGCAAAGGCATTTGACTATGTGAATCATAGCAAATTATGGATAACATTGGAGAAAATGGGAATTCCAGAACATTTAATTGCCCACATGCAGAAACTGTACATAAACCAAGAGGCAGGCATTCAAATAGAACAAAGGGATAGGGCATGGTTTAAATTCAAGAAAGGGCATGTCAGGGCTTATTCAATCTGTATGCTGAACAAAGGATCTGAGAAGTTGGACTATATGAAGAAGAATGCAACATCAAGATTGGTGGATGATTAATTAACAACCTCCGAGGAGCTCTGGTAGCGTAGTGGTTAGGAATCGGCCTGCGAACCGCAAGGTCAGCAGTTCGAAAGTACCAGTTGTTTCGCGGGAGAAGGATGAGGCTTTCTGCTCCGGTAAAGATTTACAGCCTCGGAAACCCTGTTCAGGGTCCCTATGGGTTGGAACCGACTCGACGGCACTTAACAACAACAACATGCAAATTGGAGTCCTGGTGTGGCACTGTGGATTAATGCACCAGACTGCAAAGCCATTTTAACTGCAAGGTTGGCAGTTCAAGCTTACCAACTACTCCTCAGAAACCCTATACAGGGTTGCTATGGGTCAGAATCGACTCGACTGCACTTAACAACAATAACAACAAATATACAAATGACACAATCTTGCTTAAAGAAAGTAAAGAGCACTTGAAGCACTTGCTGATGAAGATCAAAGATTAATTAAATCTCACTATATCGAAAGCAAAAATCCTCAAAATTAGATCAATAAGCAACATCATGATAAATAGAAAGCAAAAGACTCTTTAAAGCATTGAAAAGCAAAGATGTCACTTTGAGGACTAAGATGTGTGTGATTCAAGTCATGGTATTTTCCATTGCCTCACATGCAAGTCAAAGTTTGACAATGAATAAAGAAGACTGTAGAAGAATTTATACATTTGAGTTATGTCTTGGAAAAGAATACTAAATATGCCAGGAACTGCTACAAGAACAAACAAATCTGTCTTGGAAGAAGTACAGCCAGAATGCTCCTTAGAATCACTATGGTGAAAATTTGTTTCACCTACTTTCGATGTTTTCAGGAGATATCTGTCATTGGAGAAGTACATCGATCTTAGAAAAGTCAAAGGTCAGTAAAAGCGAGAAAGATCCTCAACTAGATGGACTGACACAGTGACAGCAACTATAGAATCAAACATAGCAACAATTGTATGATGGAGGACGACAGACAGTGTTTTGTTTTGTCACTATAAGTCAGAACTAACTCATGAAGACACTTAACAACAACAGCTTCAATAATAAAGCTATGAATATTCTAGCACATGTCTTCTTTATAAATGTATGGATTTATTTTGATTGGGCATATTCCTAGGAGTGGAATTCATAAGAAATGTGAATTGCTCAGTTGTGGTAGATTTCATATAGTTTTCAAAAGGCTTATGCCCTATCAGTCATTAACCCAGTTTCACGATTTTTTTCTAACTAATTACTGCTCCTCGGAAATCCTACACAGGGTCGCTGTGGATTGGAATTGAATCCACGGCACGTAACAAGAACAACAAAAATAACGGCTTTGTTAGGGGCAGTGTAGAATTTCTCCTGTAGGCTTTCCGATGATGTAAATCCTTATGGATGGCCTCATGTTTATCCCCATCTGGCTGGTGAGTTCAAACTACTAGGTCATTTAGCAGCCCTGTGTTTAACACACTGTGCTAACAGGGCTGCTAATGGTTACTGTTGTTGTCACTGCTGTTGTCAAATGCCATCAAGTAAGTTCTGACTCATAGTGACCCTGCATGGGGCTTCTAAGGAGCAGCTGATGAGTTTGAGCCACCAACCTTGTAGTTAGTAGTCCAATGCTTTCATTACATTGCTATACCAGAACTCCAATTAGTCACCTGTAGTTGTTAAGTGCTATTGAGTCGGTTCTGACTCATAGCAAGCCTGTACAGGGTTTCCGAAGAGCAGCTGGTGGGCTTGAACCATTGACTTTGTAGTTTAAACTGACCTTGTGGTCCAGTGCATTATCCTGCAGCATTACAACAGGGCTCTAGGGAAATGTAAATCAAAGCCACACTGAGAGAATGTTGTTGTTGTTAAGTGATGTTGATTTGGTTCTGACCCACAGAGACCTGTATAGGGTTTCCAGGGAGTGGCTGGTGAGTTTGAACCGCCAACTATTAGATTCAAACAGACTTTGAAGTCCAGTGCATTATTAACT
>NW_006408820.1:1451568-1452698 GCF_000296735.1 Chrysochloris asiatica
TTCCAAGGAGCAGCCGGTGAGCTTGAACCACCAACCTTGCAGTTCAAACAACTTTGCAGACTGACCAAAATTTGTAAGTGGTAGAGGGGAGAGGAGAGGGAAAGGAAGTCATTGCTTAGGGGATACATTTTTCAAGTTCTTTTTGAGTACCGTCAAGACTGTTCCGATTCATACCAGTCTTGTATAGGGTTTCCAAGGAGCACTGGTGAGCTTGAACTGATGGCTTTGAGGGTCAAACTGACCTTGAAGTCCAGTGCATTAACCAACAGCACCACACCAGGACTTCATTAGGGAACACATAGTTTCTATTAATGCTTGTGGGATAATTTGGAAAAGGATAGTGATAATGGTTGCACAACATTATGCACATAATCAATGCCACTGAATTATACATGCAAAAATTGCTGAATGGCAAAAGTTTTGTTATATATATATATTTGTCACCAAAAAAAAAGGGGGGGAGTTGCATTGTCACTTCTAAACCTCAATTGTTTACACTGAGTGAAGTATCAGTCTCTTAAAGAAAAGCATGAAGTGGATGTGTCCGGTGAAATGAATCATGGGCAGAGAATTTTGAAGCATTTATGGGAGTCACTTGAGTTGGGCTCCGGGAACCTGCTGGAAAAAAACAAAGGGCTCAATTTCCCAGACTCTTTCTTTAGATCAAATACTGAAACACTTGCTCACAAGAGATTCTAAGGCATCTTCTCTGTGGTAGTAATTTTTTTTTAAATGAATCAAGAAAGAAAATAAAGAAAGAAAGGAGGATTCAAAGGCTGGGAAGAATACCAGTCAAGTTCTAAAGACAGATTATGAAATCTGTAAATCACAAAAACAGAATGAGCTGTCTAGCCCTTTCTTTTTCTTCTTTGTGACTCTTCCTTCAACACCAAACTCCTCAAAGAACCATCTTAAGAATGACAATAGGGACATCATTAGACAGGAGCAGCACTTCGTGTCTCTGTTCTTTACTCAACCCTTCCTCCAAAGTTCGCCTCTGTCTGTCAAGGACTTTAATTCACTGTCAAGAACACAGTTCTCTTCCTTCATCTTTAGGTCTGTGTTGACATTGCCAATTAACCTACTTAGATGGCACCTGAAACTAAACACAAACCCAGCCTTCAAAAAAA
>NW_006408820.1:1454478-1455848 GCF_000296735.1 Chrysochloris asiatica
GTTATAAGAATGCTTTATATTTTCTAGATGTCAGACCTTTATTATATTTGTATGTGGCACTGTGAGTTAATGTACTGGACTGCAAAGTCAGTTTGACCCTCAAGGTCAGCAGTTCAAGCTCACCAGCTGCTACTTGGAAACCCTATACAGGGTTGCGATGGGTCAGAATCTATCTGATGGCACTTAACAACAAGTTGCAAATATTTCCTCTCATTTTGTGGAGGTTATCTTTCCACTTTCTTGATAGTAACTTTGAAGCATCAAAGTCTTGAATTTTGATAAAGTTTTATTTACTTTTCTCTTGATCCTGATACTTTTCATGCAACATCCAAGAAAGCATTGCCTAATCCACGGTCATGGGGATTTATGTCTTTATTTTCTTCTAGAGTTTTAGCTCTTAACATTTATATCTGTGGTCCCTTTTGAAAGTGAATTTTTTATATGATCCAAGATAGGGATTTACAGCTTCATTCTTTTGTTTGTAGATAAGTTTCCTAAGACTGTTTGTTGGAAAGACTATTGTTTACAAATTGAATTGTCTCGATATTCTTGCCAAAAATCAAATGACCACAAGTGTACTAGATTATTTCTGAACTCTCAATTCTATTTGTTGATGTTTCCAACCTTGTGCCAGTTCCACACTGTCTTACTTGCTGTATCTTCGCTGTAAGCTTGGATATCAGAACTATGTTCTTCTTTTTCAAGATTGCGTTTCCCTTGCATTTCTCTGTGAATTTTAAGATGAGTTTGTCATTTTGATCTATGAACCTGTGATGCCTTTCCACTTGTCTTCTTTAATGTCTTTCAATAATATTTTACAGTTTCCAGTGTACACTGCACTTTTGCTAAATTTATTCCGAAGCATTGTATTCTTTTTGTTGTTGTTGTTAAGGGTTTTATTGTGGATTGAATAAAAGTTTACAGAGCAGATCATCAGATTTACATTCAATAAATCATACACCTTGCTTCATTACAATGATTATAATCCCATCCATGTAACATCAGTTAACAGTGTTTCTCTCTATTTACATTAGGTTTAAAAAAACAAAACACAACACTCAGACATATATAATAATTTATATCACCAAAGGACACATTCTGCAAGTCTGTCTCCTGGCCACAGGCTTTTAGTCCCTCTCTTTCCATGCACTAAAGTTCTCAGCTGCTCCCATGTCCCCACCTCTGCCTCCATCTCTGGCGTCACTGCTTCTCTGGATAACGTACTGCATTCTGCTTGTGCTATTCTCCCTTGATGGTCTTAAGGTCCTCTGTTTCTGGACTGTAAGATTAATCACGCCCCTGTTTTTGGTACAAAACTTCTACTTTACAATTGTGACAGTCGCAATTAGTCATGATAACAATTAGTCACT
>NW_006408820.1:1457882-1461008 GCF_000296735.1 Chrysochloris asiatica
TCTTGGTGACTTTCTTTTAGGGTCTATCCTTCCTGGGATTCGTTGAGCTTCTTAAATGCTTATCTTTTCACTTTTCAGAATGTTAGGGAAATTTTCTTTCAGAAGCTCTTCAGCTATCTGTGGACTTGTGTGGGTCTTCCTGTTCTGGAATGCCAATAATTCTTAAGTTATTCTTCTTCATGTTGTCCAACATGAATCTTAGGTCTTCTTCATATTTTTTTTTAACCTTTTTTTCTGCTTGCTCTTCTATCTTAGTGTTGAGAGATTTATCTTCTAGCTCACTAGTTCTGGCTTCTATCTCTTCAATTCTACTCCTTTGCACTTTCAGTATATTGTCCATTTCTGATATTCTATTATTAATTGTTTGGACCTCTTCTATAGGTTTTGAATTGTTTCCAATGCTGTATCTATCTTATTTGATTGCTCCTGTAGCACTTTCCTGACTTCTTCCTTATTTGTCTCAATTCCATTGTATAATGTTTTGATACATTTTATAATCATTTTTCTGAATTCCTTCTCAGACCATTTCCAAAGCCTGCCCATCTTCCAGTATGGAGTGTAGGTCTACTTCCATTTGCCTCAGTCACTTTATCTCATTTCTGGATATGTACTGATATGGTCATCTGTTTCGGCTTTTTAGGTATATTCAGGAGTTATCTGGCCTTAATACTAAGATAGATATGTGTTTTGTTGTTTTTTATGCTTTCTGATTGCCTCCAGGTATATGTGATCAGGAGATGGGCTTCCCTTTTTACTCCTCTTCCTGAGAGATTTCAAGATACCACAGTTGGTCATTGTGACATAACCCAGGATTTAATTTTCAGCCTTTTTCCTTTTTAGTCTGCCTGTCCCACTCCAAGTACCCGGTCAGGCCTTTTTCCCATTGATAAACAGTTCAGGGCTGGCTGTGGCTGTTTTGCACTTCCATTTGATTTTAAGTGGAAACTGTTGCTTTAAATGTCTAGGAAATCTGTGTGCATGCATAGTAGAACCCTCCAG
The DNA here is from genome assembly GCF_000296735.1 of Chrysochloris asiatica. NCBI lineage: Eukaryota > Metazoa > Chordata > Mammalia > Afrosoricida > Chrysochloridae > Chrysochloris > Chrysochloris asiatica. Next base: position 1,458,882 of record NW_006408820.1, read on the forward strand.
GGGTGGGGGTGGAGTGTCCACTTACTCAGGCACCCCCTCTAGTCACCTGAATGGAGATGCACAGCCATCAAGAGACCAATGAACAGATACAAAAAAAAAAAAAAAATGAGTGGCCAGACCTTTATCTCCACAGTCTGTCAGATGTCTGTGGGTGCTCTGATCCTTTCTAGGCTTCATCTTGCCCAAATGGTGGCCCCTGGAGCAGCTGAGCATCTTGGATTAGAAAGCAATGGGTTTCTTGCTTTTGCTACAAATTTCCCTAGTTGTAAGTCTTCCAACCTTCTACATATTCCTTTATATGTGGTTTAGAGTTCTGGCACAATCCCCTGAGCCTGCTTGGTCTCATAGTCTGTGTTGTTGCTAATGGAGCTCCTCACGGCACTTCTACCCAATCTGCCATCTTGTTTGTTCTGCCCATTGTATTCTTTTTGATGCTAATATATGTAGAATTGTTTTCCTAACTTCATTATTTTGATAATTTAATGGTAGCTATGGCTCAGCAGTACTTAACAAGAACAACAACCTGGAAATAAAATAGATTTTTGTTTATATCTTGTACCTATTACTTTGCAGATCTCATTTATTAGTTCCAAGAAAAAATTTTGGAGGGTGAATTCTTCAGGATTTTCTGTATATAAAATTGTGTTATTTGCAAATGAATTTTACCTCTTCCTTTCCAGTCCAGATATTTATTTGTTTATTTATTTATTTACTCATTTATTTTGCTTAAATGCTCTGGCTAGAACTTACAGTGCACTGCTTGCTCCTGATTTTGTTGTTGCTGTTAGGTGCCATCAAGTCAGTTCCTACTCAGAACAATTCTATGAAAGGAAACACTGCCTGGTCCTGCACCATCCTCGTAATTATTGCTATGCTTGAGCCCATTGCTGCTACCACTGTGCCAATCCATTTCATTTGCAGGTCTTCCACTTTTTTTCTGAGCCTCCACTTTACCAAGCATGAGCTCTTTCTCCAGGGACCGGATAACATGTCTCAAGTATGACAGTCAACGTCTAGCCATCTTGGCTTCTAAGGAGAATTATGGCTGTACTTCTTCCAGTACAGATGTGTTTGTTCTTCTGGCAGTCCATGGCACTTTTGATATTCTTCTTCAACACCATGATTCAAGTGCATCGATTCTTCTATGGTCTTACTCACTCTTTGTCTAGATTTCAAATGTATATGAGGCTTGGGTCAGGTATACTTTAGTCCTCAAACTGATATCTTTGTTCCTAAGCACTTGAAAGAGGTCTTGTGCAGCAGATTTGCCTAATGTAATACATCATTTGATTTTTTTGACTGCTGCTTCCATGAATGTTGATGGTTGATCTGAGCAAAATGAAGTTTTTAACATCTTCAGTATTTTCTCTATTTATCATGATGTTATTTATTGGTCCAATTGTGATTTTTATTTTCTTTACATTAAAGCACAATCCATATTGAAAACTGTGGTCTTTAATCTTTATCAGTAAATACTTTTAGTCCTTTCTGCTTCCAGCAAACAAGATTGTATCATCTGCATATCAGTGGTTGTTAATGAGTCTTCCTCTAATTTGGATTATATTTCTTCACATAACCTAACTTTTTAGATGATTTGATCAGCATACAGATTGAATAATTATGGTGAAAGGATAGAATCCGGGTGCACACATTTCCTGATTTAAAGCCATTCAGTATTACCTTGTTCTATTTTAATTATTGTCTCTTGGTCTATGTATAGATTCCTCATGAGCACTATTAAGTATTCTGGAATGTCTATTTTTCACAATGTTATCCACAGCTTGTCGTGATCCACCCAGTTGAAAGCCTTTGCATAGTTAATAAAGCACAAGTAGATGTTTTTCTGGTTCTTTGTCAACTTAATTAGGCCAGGATTTCCAGAAATTTAGCAGTTCAGATGTGCTTATTCCCATGATGATGACACCTATATAGGCATAGTTAACTCTGTGATGAGTGGCTATGAGCATCCAGTCAATTGTAGGGATGCTTCCATGGGTACACGGCTTGCTCACAACATAATGGTCACATGGAAGGGTCTTTTCCTCTCTCTTCCTCTAGGGACCTGGGATTCTATAATTGTAAACCATTTCCTTGATAATAAACTTCTCTATCTATATCTATCTATTG
>NW_006408820.1:1461191-1468343 GCF_000296735.1 Chrysochloris asiatica
GAACCGACTCCACGACACATAACAACAACAACATATATATATATATATGTTTCACTGGTTCGCTTCTTTAGAAAACCCAGCCTAAGACACTCTGCTTTCAGCCAGGATCCATCTGAAGTCAGATGATCTTTGTTGTTGCTATTAAGTGCTGTTGAGTCAGTTCCAACTCATAGTGATACTGTATAAAGTTTCTAAAGAACAGTTTGTGGGTTTGAACCACATACCTTATGAATAGCAGCAGTCCAGTGCTTATCCTACATCCTACCAGGACTCTCAGATGATCTTAAAGGAAAATATTAGTCTTTCAGCATTAAGTATGATATTAGTTATGAGTTCTTCACAAATCACTATTATGGCTTGAATTGTGGCCCCCCTGTCCAAATATAAGACTTCAAAAAGTTTGTGGAAAAATTCCATTTTTCCACAGTCTTTGAAGCCAACTCCTGTTTTGGAATCCCAATTCCTGTACCTGTGGATGTAATCCTGTTTTGAAATAGAGTTTCTTTATTATGTTAGTTAGTTCACACCCAAATAGGGTGGGTTCTACATCTAATCATTTCTGGGTTATAAAAAGAGCAGATTAGATGAAGAGACATGCACACAAGTGAGAAGGCAGCTGAAATATGAGGATGGTCAAGGAACCAAGCAATGCCTGGGGCTAACAACAAGGAAGGAATCAATGTGGTCAAAATTCTGTTTTGACCTTTTAGCCTCCAGAATGGTGAGAATGTAAATTTCTGGCCTTTAAAGTTACTCATTTGTGGTATTTTTGTTGCAGCAGTGTTAGGTAACTAAGACAAGCTGTTGAGGTTAATAAAGTTCTTTGCTGTTCCTAGTTTATTTATTGTTTTCATCACTAAGGAGTATTTATTTTGTGAAACATTTTTTATGCGTCTACTGAGAGAGGCAAATCCTCTGCAAAAGACTTTTTATAATGTTCAAGAGCAAAGATATCAGTTTGAGGACTGAGGTGTGCCTGGCTTAAGCCATGATATTTTCAATAGTCTTATATGCATGTGAGAGTTGGGTAATAGATAAGAAAAACTGCAGAAGAATTGATGCACTTGAGTTACAGCGTTGGAGGAGATTATTGAAAGTACAAGACAAAAATCAAACAAATCTTTGTTGTACAACCAAAATGCGCCCTAGAAGCCAGGATGACAAGACTTTTTCTTTCATACTTTGAACATTGTAGAGACAAAAGCTGAACACTCCAAAGCAGCAACCCTAACATCTTCTATCCCTTCCCATTGCTCCTGCTATACATACCGAAATTCTTTGCTCTCTTACTTTGGTTGTATGTATGCTAGGAAAGGACAGACAGATCTCTCCTCTTACTATGCATGCCAAAACTCTATGTTCATAGGAAGGGGCAGGACTTTTTTGTGTTCCCTATACCACCCTTAACTGCCCTCACACATGAAGCTTGTATACCCCATGATATAAAAATGCCCTCATCCAATACTGCTCAGGCAGAATTTTGACTGTCCAGTCAGCTGCCACTGGAAACAGCTGCTGTTCTCATCCTGGTCAGTAAGCTTCCCTGTCTGTAAACCATTTCTTTGTTTTCTGTAACAAAGTAATATATCTTGGACTAATTCCTGTTTACTTTTTTTGGTCTCTTGGCAACCTCACAGTCAGAAGGATTCTCCCTTCTAGGTTTCATCCAGAAAAGACATGTTATCAAGAGGGTCCAGTCCCTGGAAAAGGACATCATGCTTGGTAAAATGGAGGGTCAGCAGAATAGAGGAAGACTCCCAGCAAGATGAACTAACACAGCATCAGCAACAATAGGCTCAATTGTGATGATGGCTCAGAACCAGGCAGAGTTTCATTTGTTGTGCATATGGTATCTATGAGTCACAACTGACTTGACAGCACCTAACAATAGCGAGGGGAATTTGACAGGGTGGCCATAAGGAAATCATCTTAAACCATTTCCTAAGGACTTCTGAGGGAACTTCTGATAAAAGTCTTGTATAAGACCTTGATAAAGATCCTCCCTTAGGAACATTTTTTCCAAATGCTTACATTATGCATACAAAAAAAATTTTCCTTTGTTATGTATGTAAGTCTGTCAACAACAAGGCTTTGATGGGTGCTAAGAAATAAGCAAAACTAAAATGGAGTAGGGGCTCAAACTTGGAGCACAATCTGATACAAATCAAGCCACTCAAGTTTGGAACTCTCACACAAATCCATACTTGTCAGTTTTCCTTCCTTTCCATTTGGCAAAAGACAGCTCTGCCACTTTCTTCCTCAAGCTGAGAATCTGACTTTGATCCCTCAATATCCAGGTCCAGTAACAATCGTTGTTGTTGTTAAGTGCCGTCCAGTCGGTTCCAACCCATAGCGACCCTGTACAGGGTTTCCGAGGGTGTAAATCTTTACGGGAGTAGAAAACCTCATCTTTCTCCCGCGGAGCAGCTGGAAGTTTCGAACAGCTGACCTTAAGGTTCGCAGCCTGATTCATAACCACTACGCTACCAGAGCCAGTAACAATAGCTATAGATTTATTAACTCCTTACTGTGTGCTGGGCAGGTGGTGTCTTCTCAGTCTCACCATAATCCTATATGACAGTTACTGTCTCTATTTTACAGATGGAGAAACTGAGGCTCAGAGAACTAAGTAACATAATTTGCTAGGAAATAAAATTAGAGTTTAAACCCAAGTATGAGTGACATTAAAATGTGTGCTGTGCATTGTGCTGTTTATACAAGACAACCAGAGATCACACTATCGAGAAAATCTTTAATCCATATGTATACAGATTTGACCAAGGCTCAAGAATATAGTGCTGTAATAAAAAATTGCCTTTAAACACTAAAATACACAAAAACCAAAATGGCAATGTAGTAGGTAAAAAACAATAAAACAAACCCATTGTCATCCAATTGATTCCGACTCATGTAGTGACAGCGTAGTGGTTACAAATCGGGCTGAGAACCTGAAGGTCAGCAGTTCGAAACTACCAGCAGCTCCACGGGAGAAAGATGAGGCTTTCTACTCCAGTAAAGATTTACACCATCGGAAACCTTGTACAGGGTTGCTATGGGTCGGAACCAACTCGACAGCACTTAACAACAACAACAAAAGGACACAACAGAACTACCCCATAGGCTTTCCAATGTTATAAATCTTTCCAGAGACAAACTGTCTCATCTTTCTGCTGTAGAACAACTGGTGGGTTTAAAGCACCAACCATTGTTAGCAGTCCAAAGCTTAACTCACTGCTCAAGTGAAGATCCTTAAAAGGAAGATATCTAAACAAATACAATTATAACAGCAACCTTTTGGGCATTGGAGAATATCACCATTGGCTCCAGACTTAAAAACCAGCAGTTCTTCCTTAGGATTTTGTGGTTAAAGTCATCTTGTTTTTGTTAAGTGCTATTCACCTCACAACCCAGACACATTGACAATAAGCTCTGGAAACCCCAATTACAAAAACTAATATTTGTGTAGAGCTTCAAGTACAGTAAATATTCTCAATTACAGGATATTATCCTCTGACCCTTGCAACCTGTGAGGTATGTAAGGCTACGGTCACTTGTCATTTCTGAACAAGAGCATGAGACTCAGAGAACTGAGATAACTTGTTCAAGGCCAATAAGCTGGTAAAATACAGAACCACAATTTAAATTCCATCTTCTCCTCTCTTTCCCGTGCTATTTTCACAACTCCACGCTGCTCTCACCCCAGTCCCAGTCAAGTAGGACTGAGGTCGATGATCCTCGGAAGCAAACTTCTAGACTCCTATAAACCCAAGATTTTGACAAGCAGATTGGGAGATGGATTGAAGGGACACTGAAGACAGTGTCTGTGATATAAGCAACCATGCCTTACATTTAAAACAGCTTTACTGAGATATAATTCACATTCCAAAAAATTCATACTTTAAAAATGCATGTACTATTCAGTGATGTTTAGCATATTCACAAAGTTTTGCAACCATTAGAAATAACAAACCAAACCCATTTCCTCTGAGTCAATTCTGACTCACAGCGACCCTCTAGGGAAGAGTAGAATCGCACCACAGAGTTTGCAAGGTTGTAAATCTTTCTAGAAACAGCCAGCCACATCCTGTGAAGTGGCTGGTGGGTTCAAACCATCAACTTTTTGCATAGCAGCTGAGTGCTTGACCAATGTGCCACCAGAATTCCTTTTTGCAATCACTGTTGTTGTTGTTAAGTGTTTACGAGTTAGTTTTGTCTCATAACAACCCTGTATAGGGTTCCCAAGGAGCTGCTGGTGGGTTTGAATAGCTGGCATTGAGGTTAGCAATCCAACACTAATCATATAGAACCACCCCACGATTCCTATCACTACTCTCCAATTCTAGAACATTTTCATGTCCACAGAAAGAAACTCCATACCATTAACGGTCACTCCCAACTCCAGTGCCCCCATTTCCTGACAATCACTAATCTAGTCTGCTTCTTTGGATTTTCCTATCTGTACTTTGCATATAAGTGAAATCATGCACTATGTGATCTGGTTTCTTTCATTTAGTATAATGTTTTCAAGATTTATTTATGTTGTACCAGTATTATCACTTCAATCTTTTTAATGGCAAAATAATATTGCATTATATGGATATAGCATGCTTTATCTATTCATTTATCAGTTAATAAACATTTTATCTGTTATCATCTTTTGGATATTATGAATAATGCTGCTATGAACTCTTGGATAGAAACTTTTGTGTGGATTTCTCTTGAGTATAAGCCTATCGGTTGTTGTTGTTGTTGTTAAGTGCCGTCGAGTCAGTTCCGACCCATAGCGACCCTGTACAGGGTTTCCGAGGGTGTAAATCCTTACGGGAGTAGAAAGCCTCATCTTTCTCCCGCGGAGCGGCTGGTAGTTTCGAACCGCTGACCTTAAGGTTCGCAGCCCGATTCATAACCACTACGCTACCAGAGCTCCTTATCGGTAGAATTTCTAAATCATGTGATGAGTCAATGTTTAATGTTTTGGGGAATTGCCTGAATAGAACAGGTCCTTCTTCTCTTTGTTACTTTATTATTTATTCTACCTGTTCCATTTCTAAACTGGAATATTTTACAATCCAATCAGCAGTGCAGGAGACTTCTAATTTCTTCACATCTTTGTCAACATTTGTTAATATCTTTTTCATTACAACCATCCTAGTAGGTGTAAGGACAAAATACTGAATTATGCAGAAAGCCTCCAAAGAAGATGGAAGGAATACACTGAGTCACTGTCCCAAAAAGAAGTGATTGAAACTAACCATTTCAAGAGGTAGCATATTATCAAGAACTAATGGGAGTTCTGGTGTGGCGCTGTGGGATAATGCGCCAGACTGTAAAGCCATTTGAACTGCAAGGTCAGTGGTTCAAGCTCACCAGCTGCTCCTTGGAAACCCTATGCAGGGTCACTATGGGTTGGAACTGACTCAATGGCACTTCACAACAATAACAGTACTAAAGGAAGACGTTCAAGCTGCACTGAAGGCATTGGCAAAAAAACAAACAAACACACAAGACAACAGGAACTGATAGAATACAAATTGAAATCTTTCAACAAACTGATCCAGCTCTGTAGACACTCACTCATCTGTAACAAGAAATTTGGAAGATAATTATATGGCAACAAATTGGAAGAGATACATATTTGTGCTTGTAGTGCCTTAAAAATGTACTTGATATGGCTTTTCTATCCAAAGTCTCCTTAATTCCCACCAAGTGATTAGGGGGGAACCATGCAAATAAGGTGTACAGTACTCTAAGGCTGGGATTGGTTAGTTTTGCCTTTCAGCTAGTTTTAAAAGGAGCCGTCTCAGAAGCAGAGACAGAGATCTCAGGACCACGAAGAAGGAAGACTATGAGTGAAGCGTGAGATCCCAACCAAGAGAAACAGCGATAGCAGAGGTGATGACAGAGGTGCCCAGCAGAGGCCATGGCCTGGAGAGACAGAGCAACTTCAGGATCAAGACCCATGGACCAAGTAAAGCTGAGTGGCTTGAAGAATATGCCCTCTGGGCATTCACAGACTGGCTAAAAGAACTTTGAAACATTTGTCCAAGCAGGGCAGAGGCCAAGTGACCACATAACTAAGAGGTCAAAGATAAGAGTGGCAGACTGGAGAGCTGCTGTGTCCTAAGGTTTTTGATCCTGAATGGCAGGTACCCTATTCACTTCCCTAATAAACCCCATAATTGTGAGTATTGTTATGAGTTCTGTGTGGTCACTGCAATGGATTATGGAACCTAGATGTGCATCAGAGAGTGCTGTGGGAGGGATGTCTGGTGTCAGAAAAGGGTAAAGAAGGTTGTAAAGTAGAAGTATATCTGGCCTCCACTTCACAGGAATCGGTCTTAGGTTGATTTGGAGTCTGATTATCTTTCCCCCTTGGGAAGCCACTGGAAGTCAAACATGGTCCCCACTTGATTTTTCAGTGCCCATTCCAAAAACAGAATGACAAAACAGAATGTGGAAATCATCTAATGTTATCATTAATAACATATTCAAGTAAAATTTTGCTGAATAGAATTCAAAAACAGTTGCAACAGTATGCAGAGAACTTCAAGAAATTCAAGCTGGATTCAGAATCTTATTAGTATCAGCTGAATCTTGGCTGAAAGCAGAGGAAACCAGAGAGATGTTTATTTGTGTTTTATTAGCTATGCAAAGCTTTCGACTGTGTGGATCATGAAAAACTATTGTAAAGAACGGCTACTTCAGAACACTTCATGTGCTTATGAAGAACCTATACGTAGACCAAGAGGCAATCGTTTAAACAGAACAAAGGGAAACTGCAATCAGGAAAGGTGTCCACCAAGGTTGTATCCTTTCACTGTACTTATGCAATTTGTATACTGAGCAAATAATCCAAGAAGCTGGATTATATAAAGAAAAGCATGGTATCAGGCTTAATGGACTACTAAGAACCTTCCATTTGCAGATGATGTAATCTTGCTTCCTGCAAGTGAAGAGGACTTAAAACATGTACTGATAAAGATGAAGACTATAGTCTTCAGTATGGCTCTCACCTCAATATAAAGAAAGCAAAAATACTCACAATTGGACCAATGAATTGTTGTTGTTAAGTGCCACCAAGTCGGTTCTGACCCATAACGACCTTGTATAGGGTTTCCAAGGAGCAGCTGGTGAGCTTGAACCACCAACCTT
>NW_006408820.1:1468443-1473548 GCF_000296735.1 Chrysochloris asiatica
CGAGAAAATCTTTAATCCATATGTATACAGATTTGAGCTTGAACCACCAACCTTGCAGTTCAAATGGCTTTGCAGTCTGGCTCATTAACCCACAGCACCACACCTGGAAAATAACATCATGATAAATGGAGAAAAGATTGAAACTGTCAGAGATTTCATTTTGCTTGAATCTACGATCAACACTTAACGGAAGCAGCAGTCAATAAAGCAAACAATATTGCATTAGGCAAATCTGTTGCACAAGACCTCTTTCAAGTGGTCAACAGCAAATATTTCAATGTGAGGACTAAGATATGCCTGACTTTGACCATGGTATTTTCAATAACTTCATATGCTTGTGAAAGATGAACAATGAATAAAGAAGGCCACAGAAGTATTGATGCATTTGAATTATCAGTGTTAGAGAAGAAAATTAAAAAATACCACGGACTTCCAGAAGAACAAACCGATCTATGTTGGAAGAAATACAGCCAGAATACTCCTTAGAAGCCCAGATGGCAAGACTTCATCTCTCATACTTCAGACATTTAATCAGGAGAGATCAGTCCCTGGAGAAGGACATCATGCTTGGTAAAGTGGAGGGTCAGTGAAAAATAGGAAGACCTTAACAAGATGTACTTACAAACAGTGAAAAAACAGGAAGACTTTAACAAGATGTACTTACAAAGTGGCAGCAACAATGGCTCAAGCATAGTAAGAATTAGGAAGATGGTACAGGACCAAGTCATAACCCACTCAATGGCACCCTAACAACACAGTTACTATAGAGTGGTATTTTATAATAGTTTTGATTTGAATTTCTCTGATGGATGATGTTGAGCATTTTTTAATGTACCTATTGACCACTTGTTATCTTCTTGAGCTATAAGAATTTTATTAAAGGATCTATGTATATGCTCTAGATACAAATCCTTTATCAAACACATTGTGTAGTCAAGTATCGTCGAGTCAGTTCCAACTGATAGCAACCCTGTATAGGGTTTTCAAGGAGCAGCTGAAGGGTTTGAACTGCTGACTTTGTAGCTCACAGTCCAGTGCTGATCCATGAGTTGCAAGTATTTTACACCATTCTGTGAATTATCTTTTCACTTTCTTGATGGTATCCTTTGAAGCATTAAAGTTTTGTGGGGTTTTTTGTTTGTTTGTTTTTGTTCCATGTAGAAGTTACTCCATTGAGTTTGCAAAGTAACAATGTCAGCAGAGGGTGGAGGGGAGGTAGTGGAGGAAGTGGAGATTTTTTTTAAAGGAACTTTTTCAGCTGTACTCTTTACTTCTCTGGCGTTTTTTCTCTGCCAGTCTTTGCTGTTGCAGAGGTTTCTGCTGTGCTTGATGGAGATTTATCATGGTAGGGTTGTTTAGTTTAGTTTAGTATTTTGCTTTTTGTGAGAAAGATCAAACTCTTTGTCCTCTCATCAGTGTCATAACTAAGAAACCATTGCTTTACCCATGGTCACAAAGGTTTTTACCTACATAATACTTTTAAGAGTTTTAGCTCTTATATTTAGGCCTATGATCTCTTTTTTAGTTTCGTTTTATTTATTTAGTTAGTTAGTTTTGCTTGTTTGTGGTTTGTGGGTAACCAGGAGTAAAAAGTGAAATTCAGGACTATATATAGGTAAAGGCTAGGCCTTTGTTGTTGTTGTTAGGTGCCATCGAGTTGGTACCAAGTTTTAGCAACACTACGCACAACAGAACGAAACACTGCTCGGTTCGGCACCAACTTCACAATCGTTCTATGCTTGAGCCCATTGCTGCTGCCACTGTGCCAATACATCTCACTGGGGATCTTCCTGATTTTTTCTGAACCTCCACATTACCAAGCGTGATGTCCTTCTCCAGGGACTGTTTCCTCCTGACAATGTGTCCTAAGTATAGGAGACAAAGTCTGGTCATCCTAACTTCCAAGGAGTGTTCTGGTTGTACTTCTTCCAACACAGATTTGTTTGTTCTTTTAGCAGTCCATGGTACTTTTAATATTCTCCTCCAGCACCACATGAATTTGTTGAAATATTTCAGTTTATATCCCATCAACTCCTGGCTCCTCATTCTTTTCCAATGCCATCAATGCACGTTGGAATTGTTCCTTCAGTACCACTGGCTCTTGATCAAAGACTGCCACTTGAAATGGTTGGACATCAACCACTTCCTTTTGATACATAACTGTGTATTCTTTGCATCTTCTTTTGATGCTTTCTGCATCATTCCATATTTTCCCCAAAGAATTATAATATTGCAAGTCAAGGCTTGAATTTTTTCTTCCATTTCTTCAGCTTGATAAATGCTGAGCGCATTCATCCCTTTTGTTTTTCTAACTTCAGGTCTTTGCACATTATATTATATTTGATTTTGTCTTCTTGAGTTGACCTTTGAAATTCTCTATTCAACTCTATTACCTCTCATTCCTTCCATTTGCTTTAGCACCTCTGCACTGCAGAGCAAGTTTCAGTCTCTTCTGGCATCCATTTTGTTCTTTTCCTTCTTTCTTGTCTTCTTAAAGACTTTCTGCTTTTCTTGTGTATGGTGTTCTTAATGTCATCTCACAACTCTCCTGGTCTTCAGTCTATATAGTGTGTAATGCATCAAATCTGTTCTTGAGATGATCTCTAAATTCAGGTGGAATGTATTCAAGGTCATATTTTGGCTCTCATGGACTTCTTTTAATTTTCCTCAGTTTCAACCTAAACTTGCATCTGAGCACTTGAAGGTCTGTTCCACAGTCTGCCCCTGACCTTGTTTTGGCTGATGATATGGAGCTTTTCCACTGTCTCTTTCCACAAAGGCAGTCAATTTGATTTCTGCATACTCCGTCTGGTGAGGTCCATGTGTATATAATCATCTTTTTTTTTTTAAGTTTTTATTGTGAATTATGTGTTAATTGAAATGGGTGAACATTGTATTTACATTGATCCTATCATATTTTGTTTCATTGCAATGATCACAATTGTTACAATGTTACAATACCTTCAGTTCTTCCCTCTCCCCTCCCTCCAACTCCATTTTGTCTGTTTCCCTGACCTAAGCTACAAGGTGCATAGTTCCCTGCCCTAAGCTACAACATGGCTTTTAATAGGCCAGAGCTAAATCACCCCAGCAATGACCACTCCCTTCCTGTTGAACCTATATAAGTCCCCTCTCTTTCCGTTGACGCTCTCTTCATCTCTTCCTCTTATTTCTGCCCTCTTCTCTCTTCTTCTTCTTCCTCTCTTCTGCTTCCTGCCATCTCTCTCCGGCAGAGGTTACCTTCCTCACCCTGAATAAAAGTCTCTAGACGGGCCATCTGATGTGCGTTATGGTTGATGAGTGGTGCTGGGGTTGTTTCTCCCCTTTAAACAATCCCCTGCCTGCATCATCAGACAATCAAAGGGCACACACCTGCCCCCTGTCCACCATCACACAGCCCCTCTTCTTCCTTGAGTCCAGAGTCACCAGCCACTCCTTCTGTCCATGTCATCCTTTCTGCCTCCATCCCTAGTGTCACTTCCTCTCTGGACAGGGTCTCACACTACACTTTTCTCCCTTGATGGTCCCAGGGATCTCCACTCCTGGACTGCAAAACCAGCCACTCCCCTCCTTTTGTTACCAAACATTTACATTTACCTTTCCAACACTCATTGTCAAACCTGATAGCAGTCATTCCCTATTGAACCACAGGAGTCCTTTCCCCCTCACCTTTTATCAACCCCATCCAGACAGGTTGGAAACAATTCAGTGGAGATTCTACCTTTCCCTGTATCCTCTGGAGCTAGGTTCCCTACTGAAAGCTTGTAAGCCAATCACTTCTTGCCTTTGTTGTTGTTGTTGTTAAGTGCTGTTGAGTCGATTCTGACCCTGTGTAGGGTTTCCAAGGGGCAGCTGGTGAGTTTGAACCACTGGCCTGGCCTTGCAATTCAAACAACTTTGCAGTCTGACACATTAGCCCACAGCGCCACACCAGAACTCCTTAGTTTCCCCATTTTGGGTAGCCAATGTCTAAGTTCCCCATCCCTGTTGACCCTGTGTACCAGGGGGGTGGGAATGATCCTCACTGTAGAGATTTGTCTGCTCTTTTTGTCATACTGCATCCACAAGCATAGGTCAAGGCCATCCACTTGTAGTGTTCTGATCATCCAGCCATTGATGCCGGGTCAAATGGGTACTATCCGCAAATGTGGGTATTCTTGTTCATCTCCCCTCACTTCATATCAGCTGGATGCTTTACAATCCATTCTAGTCCTTTGGGACCATGTCCCTGCCCCTGGGCCAAGGAGTCCCCAGGTCTCGTCATACTGCTGTTTAACCAGTCTCAATCCAGGTTAACAGGCGTCTATTGAATGTGGTCAGACTTAGTTCACAACTTCATTGCTGTTTATTCCCCCACTTCCCCTTATCGTTGATCAACATGGTAAACAGCAAGACCATATGCCTGCTAGTGTATTCCATTTGAGTTTCAGTCTTGGAAGGGGGCTTGCCTTGAGGGAACCTGACTACCTGCCTTGATGACTCCCTGGGGAACAACTTGCTTGTTCTTGTAGTAGTCAATTGGACTGCTGTTATTGTTTTTTATTTTTCCTGCTGGTCTTTCTTTCAAGAAGTGTCTTCTATTCTTCTAGCTGCTCCAGACTGGTCTGCTTGTCCTTTCAAGTGGAAATGTCCCATCTCAGAAGATTCTGCATGGGAATCAGGATTCCCCCTATTATGGTCTTGTGCAATGCAAAGGCTCTGCAGGGAGCCTCCTTCACTGGGCAAGTTCTAGCCCCATTTTAGATATTCCAATCAGCTATAGGCAAGACAGATTTACAAGCTTTCTCTGGTGATATTTCTGGCTATTCTTCTCTCTCCTATTCAAGTGTCTAGGCAAGGGAAACCAAGATTCAAGACAGGTAAGTAGCTTAACATCATTTCCCCACTTTTACGCATTCAAACCATGCCTCAATCTTTGTATCTGTGAACCCTGTTGTTTCATGATTGTGCTTATATCGCTATTTACTTCTGTCCTATTTAGCCCATGTAAACCTGCCTAGCTATTCTCCCATCCACTTTGTTTTTCCTTTCCCTATCCTCTTCTAGTGTATGACCCCCCAGCACCCAAATTATCCTGTGTCTATTCCCTACCCTGTGCTCCACGT
>NW_006408820.1:1474536-1475946 GCF_000296735.1 Chrysochloris asiatica
TTTTCTTTTAGTGATGTCCTTTCCTGGTTTTGGTATGAGGGTTATGCTTGCTTCAAAAAATATATTAGGAAGTTCTCCCTTCTCCTCTATATTCTCAGATAATTTGAGTAGAATTGGTGACAACTCTTCCTTGAATGTCTGGTAGAACTCACCAATGAAACCATCTGGACCTGGACTTCCTTTGGTTGGGAGTTTTTGATGACCTGATCAATATCTTCTGTTTTTATGGGTCTGTTCAACTCTTCTACTTCACTCTGTGTGAGTTTAGGTAGGTCGTGTTTTTCTCAAAATGCATCCATCTCTTCTATGTTTTCAAATTTGTTGGAGTATAACTCTTCTTAGTATTCTGTCATTATCTTTTTGATTTCCTATGGTTCTGTTGTGACATTGCTTATGTGGTTTCTAATGTGTATTATTTGTGTCTTCTCCTTTTTGCCAATGGTTTGTCAATTTTATTAATCCTTTCAAAGAACCAGCTTCTTGTACTGTTGATTCTTTCTATAGTTTTTCTGTTTTCTATCTCATTTATTTCTGCTCTGATCTTTGTTGTTTCTTTTCTTTTGGTGACTGTAGGTTTCCTCTGTTGGTCTGTTTCTAGTTGCTGGAGATGCTGTGTTAATGTGTTAATTTGATTCTTCTTTTTGGATGCGTGCATTTATCACAATAAATTGTCCTCTCAGCACTGTTTTCGCCGTGTCCCGAAGATTTTGGTATGTTGTGTTTTCATTCTCCTTTGTTTCTAGGAACTTTCTAAATTCACATTTAATTTCATCTATTATCCAGTCGCTCTTCAGCAGGGTGTTATTCAGTCTCCATGTATTACCTTTTATTTCCTTGGTCTTCTTATTGTTGCTTTCTAATTTTATGGCATTGTAGTCAGAAAAGATTATTTGCAGTGTTTTGATGTTTGTAAATTTATGGAGGCTTGCTTTGTGACCTAATACATGGTCAATTCCATGTGCACTGGAAAAATATGTGTGTTGTGCTGTTGTTGGGTTGAATGCTCTGTACACATCTATGAGGTCAAGTTGATTGATTGTGATGTTTAGTTCCTCTGTAGCTTTGTTGAGTTTCTTTCTGGTTGTTGTATCCCTTTTCGGAAGTGGTGCATTAAAATCTCCCACTATACATGTAGATTTCTTTCTTTCTTTCTTCAATTCTAGTAGGGACTGCTTTATATATCTTTGTGCTCTTTCATTTAAAGTGTAGATGTTAATTATAGTTATGTCATCTTGCTCAATTGACCCTTTAATCATGAGATAGTGTCCTTCTTTATCTCTTATGCTGGTTTTTACCTTAAAGTTTATTTTATCAGAGATTAGTATTGCCACTCCTGCTTGTATTTTATTGCAATTAGCTTGGTATATCTTTTTCCAACCTTTAACTTTTAGTCTGTATTTGTGTTTGTGT
>NW_006408820.1:1476686-1485990 GCF_000296735.1 Chrysochloris asiatica
TATATGTCTCCCCATTGCCTTCTTGCCTGCATGGTTTCTGCTGAGAAATCAGAGCTTAATCTAATTTGCTTGCCTTTGTAGGTAACACTTCTTTTTTTCCTGGATGCTTTTAGGATTCTCTCTTTGTCTTTGATTTTGGAGAGCTTGATTATGATATGTCTTGGTGATTTTTTTTTTGGGTCTATCCTTCCTGCAGTTCATTTAGCTTCTTGAATGTTTATCTTCTCATCCTTCAAGATGTTAGGAAATTTTTCTCCCAGAAGCTCTGCAACTATCTCTTCTGTGAACTTCTGCGATTCTTCCTGTTCTGGAAAGCCAATAATTCTTAAGTTATTCCTCTTCATGTTATCCAGCATGAATTTTAGACTCTCTTCATATTTTTAAATCCTTTTTCTGCTTGTTTTTCTATCTTAGCAGTATTGAGAGATTTGTCTTCCAGTTTGCTGTTTCTGGTTTCCATCTCTTCCATTCTACTCCTTTGCCCTTTCAGTGTATTGTCCACTTCTGATATTTTATTATTAATCATCTGGACTTCTGTTTGAAGGTTTTGGATTGTTTCCAATGCCTTATCTATCTTGTTTGATTGCTCCTGTAGCATGTTCCTGACTTGTTCCTTATTTTCCTCCACCCTTTTTCAGAGCATTTGAATTTGTTTCCATATCATTCTTCTGAATTCCTTCTCAGGCAGATCCAAAGCCTGCTATTCTACTGGGAAATCTGTGTCTGCTTCCAGCTCATTTGTCTCAGTTACTTTTTTCTGTTTTTGGACATGTGTTGAGATCTTTATTTGTGTTTTCTTGGACATTTTCAGCAGTCGTGTGATTTTTTTGTGCTTAAATGGATGTATGTTGCTTTGTTGTTATGCTTACTGAGCATCTGCTGGTGGATATGATCTGGAGATAGGCTTCCCTTTTCATGTGTAATGCCAAGCAGCTGGTTTTGGCTCTTGTCAGATGGTGGGGTATTATAGGGTATGCTTGTAGCTTAGCTATATGAGCACAGTTGCTGTCTCTTCTTGGGTAGGTAGGGGGACAAATCTCCAACCCCTGAGAAAAGAGTGAGACCAAAAGAACCAAAGACAGAAACAATATAAAAGCAGAGACAGAAACCACCATTCAAAAATACAGATAACATTATGATTTACACTGTCCACTGGCCTTTGCTGTGTAGGCAGGGATAAAGGGTCCCATCCAGGTCAACTGTGGGGCTGGGTCCCAGAGTCAGGTGTCATAAGAAGCAGTCTGAGGGTTTCCACTCTGTGTTGTTGGAAAACTGTGGTTACAATGCTGGACCCTTTTGGGGTGTGCTCCTGCCTGCCTGAAGGCATCTAGGTTGAACAGTGAGGACATGATTGAAATGAAGAGGAAAGATACTTGAAAAATGAAAAGTGAAATATGAAAACTCAGTCACACCTCTCCCTCCAGATGCACAACTCTGGTGACTTCTAGTGCTGTGTCACTACCTCCACTTGGCTGTGACCCCATCCTCCAACCTCAGGACCTCTGGCCTCGGGGGATCGATTCAGCCAGAATCAATTCAGAGATCACTGTATTTTGCTTCCACAAGCAGATTTCTCCACAGGTGGGCACAGGAAACTGGCACCTGGAACCTTAAACAAGATCCCAAACTCTGCAGTTGTTCTACAGACAGCTCTTTCTCTGCTTTTTGGGGTTTTAGCAGAGGAGTTTTCGCTATCTGTCTCTGCTTCTCCACCCCCAAACTGGAAGTCCCCTATAATCATCTTTTATGTTGTTAAAAAATGTATTTGCAGTGAAGAAGTCTTTGGTCTTGCAAAATTCTATCACGCAATATCCAGCATTGTTTCTATCACCAAGGCCATATTTTCCAACTATTGATCCTTCCTGTTTGTTTCCAACCTTTGCACTCCAATGGCCAATAATTATCAATACATCTTGATTGCACATTTGAACACTTTCAGACTAAAGAAGTTGATAGAATACCTTAATTTCTTCTTCACTAGCTTTGGTGGTTAGTGCATAAATTTGAATAATAGTGGTTTGAACTGGTCTTCCTTATAGGCATATGGATATTATCCTATCACAGACAGCATTGTACTTCAAGACAGATCTTGAAATGTTCTTTTTGATGATGAATGTGATGCCATTCCTCTTCAATTTATCCTTCTTGGCATAGTAAATCATGTGATTCCAAAATTCAAAAAGGCCAATAGCAGTCCATTTCAGCCCACTAATGCCTAGGATATCGAAGGTTATGCATTTCATTTTATTTTTTATTATTTCCAAGTTTCCTTGATTTAATCTTGGTGCATTCCATGTTCATATTATTAATGGATGTGTACAGGTCTTTCTCCTCATTTTGAGTTGTGGTCCATCAGTAAACAAATGCTCCTAAGGCTCTACTCAATTCCCACCACCAGCCATCTCTACTTTGAAGAGGCAGCTGTTCCCCAGTCATATTTTGAGTACGTTCCAACCTGAAGTTGCTCATCTATCAGCACTGTATCTAACAATATTTTGGTGCTCTTAATCATGTTTCAATATTCTGCTGCTGTCTGACAGTGTTCTAGACCTATTCATAATGTTTTCAGTGACTAAATATTCAGAAGTAGTCTATTTCCTTCTTCCTAGTCTGGAAGTTCATCTGACACCTGTCCACCATGGGTAACCCTACTAGTCTATAAAATAATGGAGGATAGCTTCCAGAAACACAGTGACAGGGAAGCCACCACAGTAGGACAAACTGACAGACAAGTGGTGGAGGCTAGGCCCAGGACTTCATTTATTGTTAGGGTTATAGTGGTACTTAACAACAACAACAGTGTTAGTGTTAAGGGTAAGGGTTGGGCTAGGATTAGGAGTAAGGTTTGGTCTAGCTTTTAGGGTTACAGTTAGATTTATTTAATTTTTTTCCTGAAATCAATTCAAGATCTATTTTTCATTTGTAATTTCTGTAACTACATTATTCCCTCTATATTATGGTATTTTTGTTGGTGGTGTTGTTGCAACTGTATCTCTGGTTCTCTATTTTCAGTCTTATAGATCTGTTTTACTTTTCATGCTTCTGTATCTGGGTTTAGTCTAGGTGATATTGCCATGTATGTTAGTATCAAGTTGTTGTCTGTGGTTGTTGTCTGGGTCCATAGAGCTTTCTTTAGTCCTTTTTGTAAGGAAGGTTGGTATTGTTTTTGAAAACTGTTTTTATTTCTGATAGTCTGAAAATGACCTACTTTTGCCATCATGCTTGATTAAAGGTTTTCTGGATATATGATTCTTGATTGGCAATGTTTTTCATTCAGAATTTTATATATGTCATTCCATTGTCTTCGTGCCTGCATGGTTTCTGCAGAGAAATCAGAGCTTAGTCTAATTAGTTCTCCTTTGTAGATAATTTCTCCTTTTTTTCTGAGCTGCTCTTAGAATTCTTTTCTTGTCTTTACTTATAAAAAGATTAATTATAATTTGTCTTGGTGCTTTTCTTTTGGGGGCTATCTGTTTGAAGTTTGTTCAACTTCTTGAATAGCTCTTTTCTTGTCTTTCATGATATTAGGGTACTTTTCTTCCACTAACTCTTAGCCAATATTCTCTATGGGTTTTTGGCTTTTTTCCTGTTTGGGGATTCCTATCCCATGTAAGTTATTCCTCTTGATTGTATCTCACATTAATCTTAGTCTTTCTTCAAATGTTTTGTTCTTTTTTTTCTGATTGTACCTCTAGCAGATGGATATTGAGAAATTTTCCTTTACACTCAATAATTCAGCTTTTCATTGATTCAATTCTATTTCTTTGCCCTTTCAGTGTAAAGCTATTTCTGAAATCTTAGTGTTAATCTTCTGACTTTCTCATTGTTGTTTTTGTATGACTCTCATTTATTTATTTTTGTAAGTTTGTTTCCTGAATTTTTCCATAATTTTGTCTATGTTTTCCTTGATTCTATCTGTAGTTTTCTAGATCTTTCTCACAATCTGTTGAAGTTGCTTAATTAGCATTCTTTTAAATACCTTATAAGGTAGTTTGTCTATCATTTCTGGTGTTGTATTTTCTGACTATCTTGGTCTCTTGTTGAGACACTCTGTTTTGTTTCTTCCTATAAGCTGAAATTGTCTGTTTTCTCTGAGATATTGTGATGTAGTGTTTATATTTAGTTGTTGATCGTATATTGGTGTATTCTCAGTCACTCAGCACTTGTCTCTAGTGGATGTGGTAACGAATGGAAGCGTGGATATAGTTAGTTTTCTGTTCATTGTTTATGTAACATAGTTCAGAGTGGGTTCACATGCTTCCAGAAGCAGGGACACTATTCTAGTTATGAGACTCCAGGCAGGGCAGAGGCTGTGCAGGAAGGTGCCACTGACCCTGGGTTGTCAAAGGCAGGGACTGGCCATGCCCCCAGCTACCAGAAGGACATGGGAACAAGCAACTGCCAACTTCAGCTGCATCTGGTGCCCAAAGGCTACTGTATCAACAGCCAATAGTCAAAGCTCAAGATGGCCACGTCATGCCACCATGCCAGCCCACAGTCTATTTTTCTTCCCTCTCACTGCTCCTATTCAGCTACCTCTTCTAGTCAACAGTTTACCTCTGTGTTCTATCCTCTGATGCTCATTGTTCCAGGATCACCATCTGTTTCTGTTTTACTTAGTCTCTCGTATCTTTGCTGCAGAGGGTCCACTCATTGTGTTTGCCTACTCTATCATCTTGCCCAGACTCTCTATGATCCCTTTTGAGTTGGTTTTTATATCTGGCATAAGGAAGGTATTCAACCACATTCTTTTATGTGTGAATATCCTGTTATCCTAGCACCATTCATGGAATACGTTGTTGCTAATATTGTCTTTTTTTAATTGCACTCATCCTAGTAGGTGTGAAGTGGTATCTCATTGTGACTTGATATTCATTTCCTTGATCTCTAAATATTAGTGCTCAATTGACTATTTCTTTCTTCATTTTAATCCAATTGTCTTGGTAATCTTGATGAAAATCAGTTGATTGTAAATGTGAAGATTGATTTTGGATTCTCAGTTCTATTTCATTAACTATATGTCTCTCTCATTTCATACCATAATGTCTAGATTACTGTAGTTTTGTAGTAAGGTCTGATATTAGAGTATGAATCCCACAACTTTGCTCTTTTTCAAGATTGCATTCACTATTCTGGGTCCCTTGAATTTCCCTATGAAGTTTTGTTGTTGTTATTGTTAAGTGCCTTCAAGTTGGTTTCAACTAATAACAACCATGTATAGGGTTTCTGTGGAGTGACTGGTGGATTTAAACTGCCAACCTTGCAGTTCAAACTGACCTTGCAGTGCAGTGCTTATCTTACAGCACCACACAGGATATCTATGAAGTTTGTTGTTGTTGTTGTTATGTGCCATCAAGTCGGTTCCGACCCATAGCGACCCTGTATAGGGTTTCCGAGGGTGTAAATCTTTACGGGAGTAGAAAGCCTCATCTTTCTCCCGTGGAGTAGCTGGTAGTTTCGAACTGCTGACCTTAAGGTTCGCAGCCCGATTCGTAACCATTATTTAGGATCAGCTTATTAATAGTTGCAAAATAGGCTGATGGAATTTCAAGTGAGATGTGTTGAAACTAGATCAGTTTGGAGAATATTGCTATCTTAACAAAATTAAATGCTCCAGTCCATGAAACTGACATGCCTTTCCATTATTTTTGCACAATGCCAACTTTTGAGTTGGTTTTGATTCATAGCGACCCTATATACACAGAAGGAAACATCACCTGGTCGTGCACCTTCTTCATAATTATTGTTGTGTTAGAGCCCATTGTTGTAGCCACAGTGTCATTAAAAGTCTGTCTCTTTTTCATTGGCATGCTACTTAAATCTTCTTTCATTTTGTTCAGTGATGTTTTGAGGTTTTCAGTGTACAAGTCTTGTATTTATTTTGCTATATTTATCCCTGAGTATTATATTCTTGGTAGCATAGTGGTTAGGAGCTCTGGTAGCGTAGTGGTTATGAATTGGGCTGCTAACCACAAGCTCAGCAGTTCGAAACTACCAGCAGTTCCACAAGAGAAAGATGAGGATTTCTGCTCCTGTAAAGATTTACAGCCTCGAAAACCCTGTACAGGGTCACTATGAGTCAGAACCGACTCCACAGTACTTAACAACAACAGTATATTCTTGATGATGCTATTAATTGTTATAGTTCTACCTAGATTGTCTATTTTTTCTCAAGTCAATTTTAGTAGATTTTACCTCAAGGTTTTCTAAGAATTTGTTCAGTTATTTTGGTCATCTAATTTGTTGACATACAATTGTTCATTGTATTTCCTTCTTTTTTTCATATAAGGTTCTATTTCAGTAAGTTCTATTCATGATTTTAATAATCTGATTTCTCTCTCTCTTTTTTTGGTCTGTGTAGCTAAAGGTTTGTCAATTTTGGTGATCTTTTCATGAAGACAACTTTTGTTTTATTGACTTTAATGTTTTTCTATTCTCTATTTCATTAGTTTTCATTATAGGCTTTACTGTTTTCTTCCTTCTATGTAGCGTTGTTGTTGTTGTTGTTAAGTGCCATCGAGTCGGGTCCGACCCTGTACAGGGTTTCCGAGGGTGTAAATCATTACTGGAGCAGAAAACCTCATCTTTCTCCTGCAAATCAGCTGGTAGTTTCCAACTGTTGACCTTGAGGTTCGCAGCCCGATTCGTAGTGTAGCGTAGTGGTTTTCTGCTCCAGTAATGATTTACAGCCTCGTAAACCCTGTACAGGGTCGTTATGAGTCGGAACTGACTCCATGGCACATAACAACAACAACAACATCCTTTTAGTTTTGTAAACATTTCTATTGATGTAAGACTTTCTTTTGTCTTAATTTAAGAACCTACAGCTATAAAACTTCCCTCTAAGCATTCCTTTTACTGTATCACATAACATTTGATCTGCTGAGTTTTCATTTTCCTTCATCTTAAAGTACTTTTATGTTTCCCTTGAGATTTCTTCTTTGACTCATTAGCTATTAAGAAATATGCTATGTATGAATTTTTGTGAATTTCTCAAATTTTCTCCTGTTACTGATTTCTACTTTGATTCCATGTGGGGACTATGCTTTATTTGGCTTCAATCCTTTTAATATATTACAGCTCATTTTATAGTCAACATATTGTCTGTCATGAAGAATGTTCCACATGCAATTGAGAAGAATGTATATTGTAGTGTTGTGTGGAGTGTTCTGAACAGGTCAGTTAGGTCTACATGGTTTAAAGTGTTGCTCAAATCTTCTATTTCTTTGTTGCCAGTCTTCTCCATAGTTGGTCTATCTTTCATTAAATGTGAGATTGTTACTGCTACTGCTATCAAGTCAGTTCCAACTCATAGCAGCCCTGTAAAATAGGATTTCCAAGGCTGTGCAACTGTATAGGAACTGAGAGTTTCATCTTTCTCCCTTGGAGCAACTGTAGATTTGAACTGCTGGCCTTACTGTTAGTAGGCCAATGTGTAACCCACTATGCTACCAGGGCTCCTGGAAAGTACAATCGGATGTCTCCAAATATTATTGTTGAATTACCGATTTCTTTCTTCAATTCTGTCATTTTTTTTCTTCATGTATTTAAGGGCTCAGTCCATATGTGTTTAAAATTATTATGATTTCCTGATGAATTGACCCTTTTACCATTATACAACATGCCTTATTTGTCTTTAGTGACAAATTTTATTTTAAGGTCTAAATATCCTGGTATTAGTATAGCCGTTCCAACTCTCTTATGTTTGCTGTCCTCATGATTTATCTTTTTTCATATCTTTACTTTCATCCTATTTGTATCTTTGAATAGAAATTATGTCTATGTGGACAGCATATAGTTGGATTATGATTTTTATATCTTCGACTTTCTATTGAAGTGTTTTGTTCATTTACATTTACATAATTGCTGATAGGTAGGATTTGATCTTTTCTTTTTGTCATTTGCTTTCTGCATATTGTCTTTATTCTTCTGTTTCTTTATCACTACCTTCTTTTTTATTAAATAGATATTTTCTAATATACCATTTTAATTTCTCTGCTGTTTCTATTAGGAGCCCTAACGACACTGTGGTTAGTGCTTGGCTGTTAACCAAAAGGTCAGCAGTTCAAATTCATCAGTTGTTTCATGAGAAAAGGACATGGTGGCCTATTCCCAGGAAGATTAAAGTCTTGGAAACCCATAGGGCAGTTCTAATTTGTATATAGGGCTGCTATGAGTCTAAATCAGTTCAAAGTGAGTTAATGTGCCAGACTGCAAAACAATTTGAACTGCAAGGTCAGTAGTTCAAGCTCACCAGCTGCTCCTTGGAAACCCTATACAGAGTCATTATGGGTCAGAACCAACTTGATGGCACTTAACAACAACGAGTCTAAATCAGTTCAAAAGCAATGAGTTGGTAGTTGGTTTCTTTTACTATATATAAATATTTTTGTAAGTTATTTTCCTTGTAATTGCCCTGGGCATAAATCTAAAATAATCCAGTTCAGATTAGCATGCTACATTTTTATAGCAAACTCTTATCTCTGTTTTCCCTTAATTCCTGGGAAGGAGAAAGTAATGAATTTGGACTAGAAATCATTTCTTTATCTTGGCCTTAGGTGCCTTTGAAACAATGTTTTTCATGCGATTTGTTCTTATTGGGGCAAATTGCAGTTACAACAGGAAATACCTTTCTAATCCATGTGATTATAACACCTTTTTATTAATGTTCTAGCTTTCAACGTGCATTCACACACATCAGCAATTCTCAGAGTGTGCTCTGGGAATTCCTGAGGGTTCCTGAGAACCATTCAGAAAAATTCAACAGCAGAACTATTTTCATAATACTAAGATGTTACTTGCCCTTTTTAATTCTCATTCTTTAATGAGTATAAGCTTGAATTTTGTAGAGGTTACATGACATATGATATCATAACAGATTGAATGCAGACACAAATATGATAATTTAGCCTTCTCTATTAAGACAGGATTTAAAAATATTTGTGAAACTGTTAAAGCATTGCTTTTAGAACTATAGTGATATTTTATGTACTGTGTGTATGGTACCCTGAATTTAGTTGATATTGCTTTTGTAGCCAATGTCTTGTGATTGGGTAGGACCATGCAAATAAAGTATATAGGACTCTAAGGCTAAGACTGGCTAGTTTTTCTCTCTAGCTAGATTGAACTGCAAAATATGGATGCGAAAGATGGACAGTAAATAATGAAGACCGTAGAAGAATTGATGCTTTTGAGTTATGGTGTTGGAGGACAATGCTGAAAGTGCCATGGCTGCCAAAGGAACCAATAGATCCATTTTGGACCCAGTGCAACCAGAGTGCTCCTTGGAGGCCAAGATGGCTAA
>NW_006408820.1:1487675-1488581 GCF_000296735.1 Chrysochloris asiatica
CATGGCAATGAAACAATATACGATAGGATGAATGTAAAACTAATGTTCTCCCATGTAAACTATCACATAATTCACAATAAAACATTTAAAAAAAACAAAGTACTGGGCATTTTCACCTGATCATTGCACAGATGTTTAAAACTAAACATGTTCAAAACTCTAATCACTGGATATTCAATATATTGTACTAAGCACAAGTAATGTGGAAGTAGATCAACCAAAGCCCTTGCTCTCAAGGAAAGAGCTATGCAGTGGGGAAGATGAATGTATCAATTATTTTGTCCAAAACTAACCCTTATGTATTTTTGAGTCTGCTTATTTTTATCACCATCTGCCCAGTTATCCAAGATTTCTCCTTCTTCCTTTTCCCCTACATCCAGTGAGTCACCAAGCACTGCACAATCTATTTCTGTAATGTCTCTCCATTCTTCACTTTCTCCATCACTTCTGCAACTACCTCAGACCAAGTTTCCATTCTCTTATGTGAACTATTACAATCCCCTCCTAACCATTCTCTCTGCTGCCTGTGGGATTATTGGATTGTTGCCAATCTGCCTTTCTTACTACCCTGATTAAAATTGTTCAATGGCTCCCCATTCCCTGGGAAATGAAATCCAGACTCTTTAGTCTGCTTTGTAAGCTTCTCTAGGGTCTGACTTCTGCATCAAATCCTATCATTTCTGTGTGTTATCCTAGGCCTTTCAAAAGGTGTTCCAGGCAGCAAGAATGTTCTCCCTAGTCACTGGTCATCCTTCTCAGGTATGTCTTCCTACTTCTCTGTTAAATTTTCTATGACCTTCCTAAGAAGTCTTGATAATTCCCTTTTCCAATCTACTACTGTATCAATGCATAGCAGAGAAACATTGTCAGATATAGGACTGGAAGTTGGGAGGGCACTCAGAAAGC
>NW_006408820.1:1491221-1497308 GCF_000296735.1 Chrysochloris asiatica
GGTATGGTGGAGGGTCACAGAATAAGAGGAAGACCCCCAACGAGATGGATCAGCCAGGTGGCATCATTGATGGACTCAAGTGTGGCAGTGGTAGTGAGGTTGGCCCAGGATCGGACATTGTTTCGTGCTGCTGTGCATGGGGTCGCTATGAGTCGGTTCCGACTCGATGGCACCTGACAACAAACAACAACAACTGTATCTTGCAAACAGCTTGCTTCAGTATGCTACTTTTCAATATGTATAATAAATTTACATTTTCACAACTAACTTGTCCTCTGGACAGACACCTAAAGGACAGGAACTGTATCTTATTCATCTTGATTTCACCAGTCTAGGCCAGTAACTAGCAGAATATTGAATACTCATTGACTTAATGTGGAAGGCTTATAAAATAAGGGTTATATTACAATCTTCCTCCTGTTTTCTAAATTTGAATTCTTTTCCTATATTCTAATCAATCACCCAAGCCAAAAATGTTGGGTCACTATGCTAATAGATTCACATACTCCTCCTCATTCTCTATAGCTAATGAGTCACCAAGTCCAATTTATTCTATTTCTACAGTCTTTCTCCTACATGTCAACTGCCCTGCATTATCACTTCTGGAGAAGTTTCTCTGTCTCCTGTGAAGATAGCAACCATGTCTTCAACTTCAAAAGTTGACACAAAGAATTTTTGTGTCACCCCCAGATCTGAGGCATTCTGAGAAGCATAAGATAAATTCTGAAAAGTTGGACTTTTAGAGATACTTCAATGATTTCTAGGTATAGAAGTAGAGAATGTTTGAAATCATAATGTCACTGAGAATTCAGTCTAGATGGCCATTCAACTTTGGTTTGAAAGTTCTCAAACTTTAAGCTTTAGAATCTCAGGTTTCAAGGCTCTTATCATTTAGGGACAAAAGACAAATGCACAGATGGGGTAACTAAAACTACAGCTAAGTGAGGAAGTAGCTGAGATTAGAAACACCGAAAAGATATGACCTGAGTTGGACTTTAAAGGACATACTGGTAGAAGTGTTCCAGCTCATGCCGAAAGCGCTCCATGTGGAAAAACCCCAACTCTTATTCCTATCATGGAATTGAACTCTTGTTCACCAGTCAATATTATCCTTGGGCAGCCAGAAAGTCATTACTTGGACCAAGATAAAAACACAAGCTGTACCTATCTGATTCACTCTGGAAGCTAAAATGTGGAAAACAAGATCTGAGAGAGTTGGCATCACTAGCAGAAAAGCTGAAAAATCTGCCTTAGGCATTACCTTGAGGCAAAGGTGGGACTGATAACCAAGTCACATGTGAGCCAAAGTCATAAGGAAATAGAAATCCTACAGAGACAGAACCTAGTCAGAAGAGGAACAAACTCAGTCTAACTGACAGCAACATAAAAAAAAAAAAAAAAAGACAATACAATTGAAACAAGAGATGTAGGAGAGCCAGTCCAGGGATGTACCATGGAACTTGATATGTTGCTGGTTCTAGTCTAAATCCACAGATAGCCTTACAGTCACAGGTCTTTAGACTCCTTTTCCTGGTGCTTGCATGAATGCTGTTCCCTGCAAGAGAAGAACGAAACTGAAATAAATTCAACTATGCAGGGCATGTTGTTGTTATGTGCCATGGAGTTGTTTCCGACTCATAGTGACCCTGTACAGGGTTTCCGAGGCTTTAAATCTTTACGGGAGCAGAATGTCTCGTCTGTCTCCCATGGAACAGCTGGTAGTTTCGAACTGCTGACCTTCCGATTCATAATCACTACACTACCAGAGCTCCTTAATGGGGAAGAGAATTCCCGCAGTAGTTGAGATCAACATGGATCGTGACACAGAATGAGTTATGGTGTTGGAAAAGGATATTAAAACTACCATGGACTGTCTCTCATACTTCGGACATATTATCAGGAGGGACCAGTCACTGGAGAAGTGGTGGGTCAGCAAAAAGAGGAAGTGAGATGGATTGGCACAGTGGCAGCAGTCATGGGCTCAGGTGTAGCAACAATTGTGAGGTTGGTCCAGGACCAGGCAGTGTTTTGTTCTGTTGTGCATAGGGTTGCTATAAGTCAGGACCAACTCGATAGCATCTAACAACAACACTATAGGAAGGGGAGTTACTAGTGTGGTACTGTGGAATAAACACTGAATTGCTAACTGAAAGGTTGATGGCTCAAATCCACCAGCTACTCCTTGGAAACCCTATATAGAGTCATTATGAGTTGAAACTGACTCAACAGAATTTCATAACAACAGGGAAGCAGGGTGGTGCAAACAGTTAAACACTCAACTGCTAGTTGAAAGATTTGAACTAGTTGAAAAGCTTGAACACAACTATGGCTCCTTAGAAGACAGGCCTGATGATCTGCTTCCCAAAGGTGACAGTGGTGATAAAACCCTATGGGGCAATTCTGTTTGACACACCATTCTGCACGACACATGTCGGGGGCACCATAAGCCATAACTGACATACTGGCAACTAACAACAACTTAAGCTGAGTTCTCTAGACAAGAAAAACCAGTTGAACTTACATATGCATATATATATGGACCTCTGGTAGCATAGTGGTTACGAATCGGGCTGCTAACCTCAAGGTCAGCAGTTCAAAACTACCAGTTGTTCTGCAGGAGAAAGATGAGGCGTTCTGCTCCCATAAAGCTTTACAACCTCGGAAACTCTGAGCAGGGTCACTATGAGTTGGAGCTGACTCCATGGTACTCAACAACAACAACTATATATATAGAGAGAGATAGAATCCTGCTGTTGTACAGTGGGCTAATAAGCTGAACTGCAAAGTTGGTTTGAACCTCAAGGTCCGTGGTCCTAGTTCACCAGCTGCTCCTTGGAAACCCTATACAGGGTCATTATAGGTCATACAGAAGAAAATAGAAAAGGCCATTTTTATTTTTATTTTTATTATTTTTAAAGCTGAAAGTGTATTGTAATATAAAGAAACTTAACACATTCAAAAAAGTTAACAGAACAAACTTGACAGCTTTCTCTCTGCACAAAGTCATAACTGAAATTTGTCATTTTTGCATGTTTTCACTTTTTCCATTACCTGGTACATTAGTTTCCATTACACAGTCCTGTACAAAGACTGACTTCAAATCATTAGTGAGGTAAGTGGCTGAAAAAAGAGCATAGAATTGGTTTAAACTGTCAATTTGGGCAAAACTACAATAATACATAAGCTAATAAAACAATCATTCAAGAAAGCTGGTGGGTTTGAACTTCTGACATGTCAGTTAGCAGTCCAGTGCTTATCCTACACTACCATGAGAGGCTCTTACATTTCTTGAGGAAGACATCTGAACTTGACATTCAAAGCACAGGAAAGAAAAACAATAGATTTATTCAAGTTTCACCTAGAAAATGAAAAAACATAATTGTATTGAGCCTAAGTATTTAGACCTGCTAAGAGGAGAAAAATATTAACCTAATACAAACATCATCACCTTGGAAATAAATAACAAATTGGCTCAAGAAATAGTGACTATTACATGTAAGTACCATGCTCCTTTAAAAATATTACCTATAAGATCAACTGGTCAACTATTACTTTAAAACAAAGATGAGCATTTAAGGGGGATGGGAAGCTAACTTGATGGAAACAGAGCAGCCATTAATTTATAATATAATTAATAATAGAAATAATGACAACTATTGATTTTGTCGTGGACAGAATTTGCAAGTGGGTTGACCAGTGCACAGTTCTTCTGGGCTTCTTGGTTTTCTACAGCTTTGTTCTGGCTTCACATTCCTGTTGATGGAATGCCTTTTTGTTGACTATGGCAAGAAATCCAAGTTTTGTCTCCATTGATCCAGCCCACCAGGTGTCCGCAGTTGTAGTTGAGTGTATAGCTCCATCCTCACCACTCACACAAACCTGGAACACTCAGAAAGAATGTGCCTTCATGGTAAACAATGAGGCCATCTGTGACATCTGTCACAGAAACCTAAGCATTGATACCCAACCTGCACTAACCTTAACTGCCTTATGATCCAGATTGTGTCCTCCAAGATGGCTTCCCTTCAAATTTGATGGTGCCCGGATTGTCAATCTGACAGAATTCCAGACCAACATGGTGCCCTATCACCTCATCCATTTCCCTCTGGCCACGTATGTCCCTGTTATCTCTGCTAAGAATGCTTACCATGAACAGCTTACAGTAGCAAAGATTGCCAATGCTGGCTTTGAGCCAACCAAACAAACAGTGAAATGAAACCCTCACCATTGTAAATACATGTCTTGTGTACTATGGTAATGTGGTTTCAAAGATGTCCATGCGGTCATGGTCAACATCAAGACCAAGTGTGTTGTTGTTGTTAAGTACCGTGGAGTTGGTTCTGACTGATAATGACCCTGCACAGGGTTTCTGAGGCTGCAAATCTTTACAGAAGCAGAAAGCCTCATCTTTCTCCCAGCAGAACAGCTGGTAGTTTCAAACCGCTGACCTTGAGGTTAGCAGCCTGATCTGTAACCATTACCAGAGCTCCTTAAGATCAAGTGTAACATCTAGTTTATGGACTGGTGTCCCAGTGACTACAAGTTTTGCATTAATTACCAGGATCCTACTGCGGCTGCCTGGTGGAGACCTTGGCCAAGGCACAGTGAGCTATGAGTATGCTGATTAACACCATAACACCACAACCATTGCTAAAGCCCGGGCTCACCTATGTTTGATCTGATACATGGTAAGGGTGCCTTTCTTCATTGGTACTTGGATGAGGGGATGGAGAAAGAAGAGGTTTCTGAGACCTTTCAGGATGTGACCACCCTTGGAAAGGATTATGAGGGAGTTGGAGCAGATAATACTGATGGAGCCAATGAAGGTGAAGAGTAGTAACCTGTCTATTGAACTCTAGGTTCTGTATGTGCACATATGATACTAATGGGTGAAAATACCTGAATTTGCCCAACAAGCTGTATGTTGTTGTTGTTAAGTGCCGTTGAGTCAGTTCCTACCCATAGCGACCTTGTACAGGGTTTCCGAGGGTGTATATCTTTATGGGAGTAGAAAGCCTCATCTTTCTCCCACGGAGCGGCTGATAGTTTCAAACCACTGCTGACCTTAAGGTTCGCAGCCCGATTCGTAACCACTATGCTACCAGAGCTCCTTAACAAGCTGTATAGTGTGTGTGTTATTTGCATATAAATATGGTACTTGTGAATTGTCTTTATCAAGATGTTTTATTAAGATCCTTGTTTTTTCCTTCTTCGCATATAAAGTGAATAAAACCTGACTCTTGTTAAATTTCTCACCTAATCATGGAAACACAAAGCAGATTTGCAGTCTGATTTTTACAGACTTTTAGATTATTAAACTACCAATAGATTAAGCAGAACACAGTTTACATACATTTTTGCATAGCACATATTCCCCTGCCCTACCAAACATACCCTAATTGAAGTTATCTTTAAAACAAGTAATGAATGCTCAAAATAAATGCCTAACCTTATCAGATGTAAAAAAAAAAGGGAAATTCAAAGAGAATTTTACTGGGAGACAATAAATTAAAATAAGAAAACTATGTACTGTATTCTAGACATCCCAGACAACAAGATGAAGTTTTCTAAACAGTAAATTAAAGCTCACGGCTTTTTCCAACTGAGTGCTCCTTATATTTTCTTTAGGCAAAAACTACCTTTAAGTATATGTTATTTTTGCATCAATGAAATATATATGCACCCATAAACTTCCTTTTGTGATCTAATGAAGATTTTGTATCAGTTGTGGGTCAGATATAAAGAGGTTATTTTTTTATTCATCCAGGTTTTAAACTTTTTGCAAGTATACCTGGAGAGATCTTAATCCAATACACAAATTCATTATGGTTATAAAATACAACTGAAAACAATGTCTAAATATTGAATTTTAAAGATTTCAGAAAGATGTAGTTTCTTAAGTTGGGTTCTCTAGACAAGCAAAACCAGTTGAATATACGTTGTTGTTGTTGTTGTCAGGTGCCATCGAGTCGGTACCGACTCATAGCAACCTCATGCACAGCAGAATGAAACAATGTCCGATCCTGGGCCAACCTCACTGCCACTGCCACACTTGAGTCCATCAATGATGCCACCTGGCCAATTCAT
>NW_006408820.1:1499738-1506423 GCF_000296735.1 Chrysochloris asiatica
CATTCTTATCAACAGAGAAAAGATTGAAGTTGTCAAGGATTTCATTCTTCTTGAATCAACTATCAACACTCATGGAAGCAGCAGTCAAGAAATCAAATGGCATATTGCATTAGGCAAATCTGCTGCACAAGACCTTCATAAAGTGTTGGAGAGTAAAGATGTCAGCTTGAGGACTAAGGTGCACCTGACCCAAGACATGGTATTTTCAATACCCTCATATGCATGTGAAAGCTGGACAGTGGATAAGGAAAACCATAGAAGAATTGATGCTTTTGAGTTATTGTGTTCAAACAAACCAATAGATCTGTGTTGGAAGAAGGTGCAGTTCGAGTGCTCCTTGGAGGCCAAGATGGACAAACTTCGCCTCTCATACTTGGGACATATTGTCAGGAGGGGCCAGTCCTGGAGAAAGATATCATGTTTGGTAAGAGGGTCAGAGAAAAAAAGGAAGACCCCAGAGAGATGGATTGGCAAAGTGGCAGCATCAATGGGCTCAAGCGTGGCAACAATAGTGAGGTTGGCTCAGGATCGGGCAGTGTTTCATTCTGTTGTGCATGGGGTCACTATGAGTTGGTACTGACTAGATGGCACCTAACAACAACAACAACATTGGAGAAAATAAAAAGCAAGTTTTCCCTGTGTGCCCATTATAATGAGAGCAGGCCACAGCCCCAAGGAAACATCCTTTCAATTGATTGGCTGTAGAGTTAACTATGCCAGTACTTGTTTTCACAATGTGGATAACCACATCTCAACTTGCCATACCACTGGAAAGCCTAGCCCAATCATATTGACACAAAGCCTAAGTGATTACAATCTACCCCTTGTCATCTTTACACCTATAAAACATATGATTAATGTCTAAATTTAAAGAATTGTAATGTCATACTTGCACTTAAAATGATATAACTAAAATGTGTACAACCAAAAATGCACTTTTTCCATTTGCATCTTACATGTCACAAATTAACAAAGTAAAAATATTTGATGCATATATTAAAAAAAGCAAAAACTATATATTTACATTCATTTATACAGGGAGTCCTGGTGTGGCACTGTGGGCTAATGCATCAGACTGCAAAGTAGTTTGAACTGCAAGGTTGGTGATTCAAGCTCACCAGCTGCTCCTTGGAAACCCTGCACAGGGATGCTATGGGTCAGAATTGACTCAATGCCACTTAACAAACAACATATGCTCAAAGGGCATGTTCTACAAGCCTGCCTCCTGCTTATAGGCACACAGTTTCATTCAGTCCATGCATCTAGAATCCGAAGCTGCTCTGTCTCTCCATGTCACTGTCTCTGCTGCCGTCTCTGCTGTCATCTCTGTTGTTGCTACTTTTCTAGGTAGGCATCTCACTCTCTACTTATCCTCTCCCTTCTTGGTGATCCTGGGATCATCTGTTCTGCTTCTAAATGGCTCCTTTGAAACCTAACTGGATGGCAAAACCAACCAATTAGAGTTTACAGTTTTGAAAAGCACAATTAATCCTGCTAACAATTACTCACAATTGAATCATAAAATCCTATCAGCATCATCCCCTACCCCTTTTCACCAGATGCATCTGGAAAAGAGGAAAACTATTCAGTGGAAATCCTCCTTTATCCACGTCTTTCTGGAACTAAGCACACCCATGAAAGCTTGTAAGCCAGCCACTTCATGCCTTTATAGACCCCCATTTTTTGATAGCCAGTTTTTAAATTGTCTGTTCCTATCAACCCAATACTCTGAGGAGACAAACATGTTCCTTTATCTGAGGAATCTTCTATTCCAGTTGGAATTTTGAGCAACTGTATCTATAAGCAAAAGTGCAGTCCTTAAAATTGTAGCAATTTATACTTGCTCACAGTATCCAACATCCTTCTTTTCATCTAGCCAGGTTCTGGTCAGCCCAGCCCTAGCCATCCAAGCTAAGTCAAATGGGTACCAGCTGCAAGTTTGGGAGCTGACACACTAACTTCACTTCAGAATAGCTGGCCCCTTCACTCTCAACCCTAGCCTCCAGAGACTCCCATGGGCTCAGGAGTTCACAAGTCTCCCTAAACTTCAGATCAGCCAACACTTCCTCTCTCTCTCTCATTTCAAGGTAAATGGGTGCCAGTGGAGCATGTCCAAACTCAGTCCACCTCTTCATGCTTGCATTTCCCATACTTTCACTCAATAAGTAGATCCAAGTGGTCACCAGTGAGAATACTAGCTGCTGCTCACTGGTTCCCATTAACTCTCAGTCTTAGAAGGGGGTTTCTTCTGATGAAAACAGACTTTTCTTGCCTTGATGCTTACAGCAAACAGCTTACTTGAAACTCAAAAAGCCAAAAAGTCTGCTCCCTCACCTACAACATCCATCCTCTCCATCCCCAAACCCTTGCCTCAGTCTTTCTTTCAATCATGAATCTTCTGTTCTCCCAGCAGTACTGGGTTGGTTTGCATGTCTTTTCGATTGCAAATGTCTCAACTCTGAAGGTTCTATGTGGGGCTCAGGATTCCACCTAAGGCCCCATAGCATAAAAAGGCTTAAAACAAGAAACCTTATCTATTCTGGGCAAATACGAACTCCCCTTTTAGAAAATCTAATCAAGTATAGGCTGAAGATAGGCTTATAAGCTCTCTATAAACATAATTCCCAATATTCATTTCCATCACACATATATGTCTATTTTACAAATAACAGGCAAGGGAAACCAATATCTAAAAGGCAGTCAAACACATAAACCTTTTAAAAGCACTCAAGTTCAATATTTTCTTCACCCTTTTACTAGCCCCCATTCATATGCATATGGCCCTTGTACTCTGGCAGGGTGAATCCAGTAAGCCATGGCCCCCTATCAGCCATCTTGTTTAACCAGCCTGACATCTGCTTTAGGCATCTCCAGAAGCTACCTTTCTCCCCTAAACTGAAGCATTTTATCTCTTCCATTCCTTTCAGTCATTACAGGTAACAAAAACCAAAATAACCATGTAAAAATCAAAAGTTTCACTTCCCCTGCCCTTTGGTTCTTTCTCTTATAAAACCTTAAGCTTCAATGAGTTTGTAATGAATCCCCCTCCTGATGAAATCTGCAAACACCAAGTGAGGACCATGTTTGACCTCCTCTGACTTCACCAAGGGGGAATGAAAACCAAACTCAAAATGAGTCCAAGGACAACTTCTGTGATACAGAAGGCAGGCATGTCTCTACCCTACAACCTTCTTTGCTAGTGGAGGCAGAGTTATCAGTACCTTTGGAATTAGTCAGACCCAAGAACCAATTTACAAAACTCATCCTTGTGGTTTTGTTTCTCAAGACCCCACTCTTGGTACCATATGCCTTAAATCTTCATTGTCTAGAGAAGCAAAACAAGTGACACTTGTTGTATATGTGTGTGTGTGTGTGTGTGTGTGTGTGTGTGTATATATCAAGGAATGGATCACAGTTGTACAGTCCCAAGTCCCCAATGAAAAAAGGCAAGCTTTTCCTGAATGCCCATTATATTGAAAGCAGTCCACACCCTCAAGGAAACATTGTTTCAATTGATTGGCTGCTCATAGTCAATAGTCATAGAATTAACTACGTCTGTATTAAACTTCCCCAGGGGTATAACCACATCACAACTGCCAAACCACTGGGAATCCTGGTTCAGTCAAGTTGACATAAATCCTTAACTATCACATGTATTTTTGCTGGTCTTATGTGCCATTGAGTTGATTCCAACTCAAAGTGACTTTATGCACAATAGAAAGAAACACTCCTGACCCTGTATCATCCTAACAATCTTTACTAAATGTGAGCCCATTGCTGCTGCCACTGTACCAATCCATCTCGCTGAGGGTCTTCCTCTATTCCACTTTACCTATCATGATATCCTTCTCTAGGGACTAGTCCCTCCTGACAATATTTCCAAGATATGGCTTCCAAGGAGCATTCTGTTTATACTTCTTCCAACACAGATTTGTTTGTTCTTCTGGCAGTCAATGGACTTTTAATATTCTTCTCCAACACAATAACTCAAATGCATCAATTCTTCTATGGTCTTTCTTTCTCACTGCCTAACTTTCACATGTATATGAAACTGACATCTTTGCTCTTAAACATTTAAAGAGGTCTTGTGCAGCAGATTTGCCTAATACAATATGCTGTTTAATTTCATGACTGCTGCTTCCATGAGTGTTGATGGTGGATCCAAGCAAAATGAAGTCTTTGATAATTTCAATCTTTTCTCAATTTATCATGATGTTATTTATTGCTCCAGTGGTGAGGATTTTTGCTTTATTTACATTGAGGTGCAACCCATACTGAATGCAAAATTTCTTCTTTTAAAGTCAGAAAAAGGTTTCTTTGAGAATGATAGTGATTGAAAAGAAGCAAAAAGGAAGATTTTCTGGACAATAAAAATGTTCAATATTTGTTTTGAGTGGAAGTTACTCCTTGAATTAACCACTTACGGTCTGTGTATTTTATTGTTTCTAAATTATCCTTTAATAATACTTGAAAGATCTACAACATCTGCAGTCTGGACATTCTCATCCAGTATTAAATTAACCTAAGAGCAAAGATGGTCAAATATTACCATTTTTACTTATTTGCTTATAATTAAGAGAGTACATAGTATGCAATGCACTGGAAAGAAAAACAATAGACCTGTTTGGGTTTAACCTAGCAGATCAAAGTGTCTAACTGCATAAAAATTTAAAAAAAAAAAAATTAAAAATACTGTCATTGAGTCAATTCTGGCTCATAATGATGCTTTGAATGGTTTCTGAGCCTGTCTTTATAGGATCAGAAAGCCTCCCAAGGAGAAGTTGGTGGGTTGATATGTTGACCTAGCAGTTGCAGTCCAGTGCTTCTCTACATCACCATTAAAATTTCCATATGATAATGCAATTGCACCTGCCCCCTCAAACTATTCAAAGTACTACCATTACCATTTGAGTGCATACTTTAAGATTGGGAATTATACTTGAAATGTTACCTCTTCACAAATTTACAAATAATTCTTAAAGGTTCACCTGAAATAATTTAATATGTACAAGGTCGTAGTTGGTTCAAAAGTTTCATTACATGACATATTGATTGAATTAAAATAAAGTTCCCATATAAAATTTTCTAGTAGTTAAAATATGATGCCAGAATTATAAAATCAATTTTACTTACTCTGGTCATAGAATCAAAGCACTTCCTGACAAAGATTCCACATTAGGTCTGTCTTAAACACTTATTATTCAGTCTAATAAAGAAACATTGAAAAGGCAGATCACTGCCTTTAGTATCAATTGAAATGTCATCATGCCCACAGCACTATGACAAGATTCCCTAATTTCTTTGCCACTTTCAGCATCTGTAGTATCTGGCACCATATGTTCCACTAACTTGTGAAATGAGGTTAATAACGATATGTTAGTTGCTCTAGGCATATCAGAAGAGAGCACAAGTTCAGTGGATATTTTCAGCTGTCTTTTCTGAGTCTTCATGTTCAAGTAGAGAATTTGATCTTCCCAAACATTCCCTGTGACTATGTCTGGTTAGACACTGCAACAGTGGAATCTTGGCCTTTACTGAAACCACTGTCCTAAATGAGTAAGTTTTAACTTGATGTCTTCTACAGATTGCATATAATTTGAATAAATATTTTAAAACTTAAAAAGGAGCTGTTGGTATTAATTTGAACAGTCCTCCAAATTGGCCACAATAACTGTCCATTTTCGATGTTGAAGATGTTCACTATGAAAAAGATCTTCACAAAAAAAAGCAAAGTTTCTTGGCAACTTCATTGATCTCCACTGCAAGTTGTATTCTTGAAGCTAGAGTGTGGAAAACTGCAGGCATCATAAGAGACTCTTCAACTTTATTTCCATGTCATTTTCTGTTGAAAACGTAGTTTTAGGAACAACTGGTGGATGATCACATAAATCATTTCTTTATTAAAAAGAAAAATTAGTTTTGTGTCTGAAAAAGGGATATTTTTAAAGCCAAATACTTCAACTACATTCATTTATTCATTCACCAAATACTAAATAATTAAGTTAGTATTTGGTGAATGAATAAATGAATGTAGTTGAAGGACAGAAAGCAAACAACTTTGAATAACAAGACATGATGTAAACATGGACACAAATCTGAGCAGTTCTTTAAACGGCCCCCAAAATCCACTCACATAATAATTTTGAGCTTTAAAGATTCTTCTCAAGGTCTCAAGAGCGCAATGGAAGAGAGTCTACTTGCACACCCTATGATAAAGAAAAAGACTCTGATTAGAAAATGTTCTATACTCAAAAAACCCCACTGTCATTAAAACACCATAACTAATCTTGCAAACTTTTTTAATTTACAATTATGTACATATTCCAGTCATGGTCCTTTTCCCACGTCCACAGTCTCATCTTCAACAGTAATAAGTTGATCTGCCACCAGTCATGATCTAGTGGTAATTTCCTTTGTATTCTAACTTATATAATGAACACCGTGACGATGATTTGGTGGATTCCATTGGTTCCGCTACTGGTCTGTCAGTTTGTCAGACTGTGGAGGTTTGCATGTCATTGTGATTCTGGAAGCAATGACATCTGTATTTTCAATACCAACAGGGTCACCCATAGTAGGCAGGTTTCAGCAGAGTTTCCAAGCTGAAACAAACTAGAACAAAGGACAGGGGAACTATTTATAAATGGTTAGATACTAAAAACCCCATGAAGACTAGCAGAACATC
>NW_006408820.1:1506523-1507016 GCF_000296735.1 Chrysochloris asiatica
TGTGGAACAGACCATCAATTGCTCGTATGCAAATTCAAACTGAAGCTGAAGAAAATGATAACAAGTCAACGAGAGCCAAAATATGGCCTTGAATATTGCCCACTCGAATTTAGAGATCATCTGAAGAACAGATTTGATACATTAAACATTAAAGACCAAAGACCAAAAGAGTTATGGGATAATATCAAGAACATCATACAGGACGAAAGTAAAAAGTCATTAAGAAAACAAGAAAGAAGGAAAAGGTCAAAATGGATGTCAGAAGAGACACTGAAACTTGCTGTCCAAAGTAGAGATGCTAATGGAAGCAAATGGAAGAAATGAGGACGTACAATAGCTGAATGGAAAATTTCAAAGACTAGCTCAAGAAGATAAACCCAAATATTACAACAAAATGTGCAAAGATCTGGAGTCAGGAAACCAAAAAGGAAGAACACACTCCGCATTTTTCCAGCTAGGGGAACTGAAGAAAAAATTCAAGCCTCGACTTTCA
>NW_006408820.1:1514622-1515601 GCF_000296735.1 Chrysochloris asiatica
GACCTGACCACATGCCTTGATATCTCCTGGGTGAGCAACTTGCTTGTTCTTGTAATAATCAGTAGAACTGCTGTTATTGTTTTGTATTTTTCCTGTTGATTTTTCTTTAAAGAAGTATCTTCTGTTCTTCTAGCCACTCCAGACTGGTCTGCTTGTCCTTTCAAGTGGAAATTTTCCACCTCAGAAGATTCTGGGTGAGGTTCAGGATTCTACCTATGGTCTTACGTTTGCAGAGGCTCCACAGGAAGCCTCCTTCACTGGGCATGTTGTAGCCCCATTTTAGGTATTCCAATCAGTTATAGGCAGAAGACAAACTTTGAAGCTTTCTATGGTGATATTTCTGGCTATTCCTTTCTCTCCCCCTCAAGTGTCTATTTTATAGTGGTATGCCAGGGAAACCAAGATTCAAAAGAAAGCCAAGCATCCTAACATTATTTCCCCCCTTTTGCCCATTCAAACCATGTCTTAATCCCTATATCCCAGAGCTCTGTTGTTCCACATGCAAACCTGCCTAATTGTTTTCCCATCCACCTCGTTCTTCCATTCCCCTCCCCCTTCTTGTGTATTGCTCCCCTCCCTTCCACCCAAACTATACTGTATCTATTCCCTGCCCTGTGCTCCATCTTCCCCTCCCTCCCTTCACCCCATCTCCCACATCCCAGTAACCAGCAATGAATTCCCCCTCCCCCGTTTTGAATGGGTTCTTTTTCTTTGTCTTTTACAGTAGTGGGCCTATGCAGTATTTCTTCTTTTGCGACTGACTAATTTCACTCAACATAATGTTCTCAAGGTTCATCCATGTCATGTGATAACTTACAGCTTCTAGGTAGCATAATATTCCACTGTGTGTATGTACCACAGTTTGTTTATTCATTCTTCCATTGATAGGCACTTTGGCTGTCTCCATCTTTTTGCTACTGTAAGTAGTGCTGTCATAAACATTGGTGTGCATATATCTACTCGTGCTATGGCTCATATT
>NW_006408820.1:1516856-1518430 GCF_000296735.1 Chrysochloris asiatica
ATTTCATCCTTTGGGCAGCTATAGTAAAGGATATTGCTTTCATAATGTCCTTTTCAGTGCTGTCATTATTGATATGAAGGAATCCAACTGATTTTTGTATATTGATATAATATCCTGCCAATTTGCTGAATCTTCCAGTGAGGCCTAGTAGCTTTTTTACTGAGTCTTTGCATCCATTTCTTTTTGTTAGATACAGTGCCAGAAAATGAGCCCCTTAATTTGGAAGGCACTCAAAATTGTACTGGGGAAGAGTGGCCTCCTCAAAGTAGAGTTGACCTTAATGGAGCAGAGCTTTTGTGACTCATTTGTTGATGGGGCACAACTCAAAATGAAAAGAAACAGTTGCACACATTTATTAATAATCAGAAAGTGGAATGTATGATATATGAATCTAAGAAAATTAAAAAGTTGTCAAAAATAAAATGGAATGCATATAGATAGCTATCCTAGACATTAGTGAGCTAAAATGGCCATTTTGAATTCAACAATCGTATGGTTTACTATGCCAAGAAATACAAATTAAAGAGGAATGGCATAGTAAACCATCATGACAAAGAACATTTCAAGATCTATTTTGAAGTACAGTGCTGTCTGTGATAAGATACTATCCAGTGGCCTACAAGGAAGACTAGTTAACATCACTATTATTCAAATATACACACCATCTGCAGCCCATTAAGCCAGACACCTTCATTCACTATGGGGGCCAATGTATAATGACTGCATGCAGCAGCCTCCTCGGTAGGTTAGGAAGCCTGTTGGCACGTATAGATTGCCCTGTGCAACCCTGGAGACCGTTCTTTATTATCCTTTCATATCTGACCTCACTAATCTCTGCTGTCCCTAACCTAGGCTTCAGATGGGGATCCGAGGGGCTTTTGGAAAACCCCAGAGTACTGTGGGCAGGGTCCACACTAGTATGGACATTATGTCCATCCACATTAAATTTCAAAACAAGAAGCATGTGATTGAGGCCCTATGTAGGGCCAAACTCAAGTTCACGTAGTGCCAAAAAATCCACATCTCCAAGAAATGGGACTTCACCAAGTTCAATGCTGGTGAGCTTAAAGACATGGTGGCCGAGAAGCACCTCATTCCAGATGACTATGGAGTCAAAGACATCCCTAGCCATGGACCCTCAGACAAGTGGCAAGCCCTGCATTCATGAAGGCCTTGGTAGCACTGCCTCACCTGACCTATGCCCACCAGTATATTGAACTTCTTTTCTCAAAAAAAAGTTATGCACCAAACTCTAACGCCAGTGATGATGAAATTGAAGACTTCTACCATCTTCATTAAGGAGCTCTGGTGGCGTGGTGGTTATAAGTCAACCTGATAATCTCATGATCAGCAGTTCAAAACTACCAATGATTCTTCGGGAGAAAGATGAGGCTTTCTACTCCTGTAAAAATTTACAGCTTCAGGAACCCTATCCAGGGTATCTATGAGTCGGAACCAATTTCAATGCACATAACCA
Source organism: Chrysochloris asiatica (assembly GCF_000296735.1). NCBI lineage: Eukaryota > Metazoa > Chordata > Mammalia > Afrosoricida > Chrysochloridae > Chrysochloris > Chrysochloris asiatica. Next base: position 1,518,334 of record NW_006408820.1, read on the forward strand.
CCAGCACCATCTTCATATGAAACTGATCATATATGTAATCAATATGCATTTTAATTACTGGTTATTGGAATAGGAAAGTTGGAAACAAAAAGAAAGA
>NW_006408820.1:1519741-1521204 GCF_000296735.1 Chrysochloris asiatica
TCAGGATTGTATCTTTTCACCATACTTATTCAATCTGTATACTGAACAAATAATCCAAGAAGTTGGACTATATGAAGAAGAATGTGACATCAGGATTAGAAGAAGATATATTAACAATCTGTGATATGCAGATTATACAACCTTCTTTACTGAAAGTGAAAAGGACTTCAAATACTTACTGAAGAAGATCAAATATTATATCCTTCGATATGAATTGCACTTCAATGTAAAGAAAACAAAAACCCTCACAACTGAACCAACAAATAACATTTTGACAAATGGAGAAAAGACTAAAGTTATCGAAGATTTCAGTTTGCTTGGGTCCACAATCAACGCTCAGGGAATCAGCAGTCAAGAAATCAAATGATATATTGCATTAGATCAGTCTGCTGCACAAGACCCCTTTTAAGAAAGAACACTAAGAAGAACGGATACATTTGAATGATTGTGTTGATAAAGAATATGGAAAATACCACGGACCACCAGAAGAACAAACAAATCTGTCTTCTTGGAGGAAATACAACCAGAATGCTCATTAGTAGCGAGGCTGTTGAGACTTGTCTGTCATACTTCAGACACGTTGTCAGAAGGCACCCATCCCTGGAGAAAGACATCGTGCTTGGAAAAGTGGAGGGTCATCAGAAAAGAGGAAGACCCCCCAATGAAATGGATTGACACAGTGGCAGCAATAATGTGCTCAAAGATAACAACAATCATGAGATGGACCAGGACCAGGCAATATTTCTTTCTGTTCTGCATGGGGTTGCTGTGAGTTGGAACCAGCTGGACAGCATTTAACAACAACTGTGCTGTTTACAAGATTGGCTCTGGGACTTTATTTAATTACCTGCCTAGTGGCAGTCAAATATGTTTCAACATGACATCATCTGTGTTTCCTGGATTCCATCACTTTCTTTTTCAAGCTCCTGTTTTTTATTCTGTAACATAAGAGACACAAGCGGGTTGATCTAGCTGCAGAAATGCAGCTTAGGCACAGCAGGGCCACGCTACAACTCCTAGGAGACACAGCATTGAATACCCCCTACACTCTTACAGACAGCCTAGTGCACTATCATTCACATCCTTCTAAGACCTGGTAGGATTCCTGGGTGATGCAAATGGCTAAGCACTCAACTACTCACCAAAAATGTTCGTGGTTTGAACCCACCAGAGGTGCAAGGGAAGACCTGGTTCACACAACTTTGAAAACCCTATGGAGCATACATAGATTTATTCTGCACATTTAGGGCCACCATGAAATTAAATTGCCTCAGTGGCAACTGGTTTGTTTGTCCAGACCTAGTAGCCATAGTCTTGGTGGTTCTGTAGCGTAAGAACAGGACTGCTAACCGTAGAGTCAGCAGTTCAAACCCACCAATTGTTCTATGGGAGAAAAATGAGGTTTTCTGTTTCTCTAAAGATTTACAGCCTTGGAAACCCTACGCAGGGTCATTATGAGTTAG
>NW_006408820.1:1522139-1528835 GCF_000296735.1 Chrysochloris asiatica
CCCTATGAGGCCATTCTGCTGTGTCCTGGAGGGTCACTGAGTCCCTCAATGGCCATGGGTTAAAGTTTAAGGACAGTGGCAAGTAAAGAAGCCACCTATAGGAGATATAAGCACAGGCCTGTGGGTGAGGAGGGATGAGGTAGGGGAGGGAAGCTGGTGACAGAAGAGGAGGTAGGGTGGGATCTGGTGGCAGGGGAAGCGCACTGCCCAAGCTGCCTGTAGCCCTGGCTGCCTCCCTCCACTGGCATTATGTGACCTGAGGCAGCAGCATAGCAGGGAGAAACGCTTCCTCTCTCAGCCGCCCACACTCTGACTGCATTAAGGGTCACACTGGGCCCAGGAGGACTTTTTGATGAAGTGGATGCAGCATTCTGCAGTCGCCAACCATTTCAAAGGAGAAATCACTCAGCAGAAAGCACACACAGCTTCCCAAGGTGCCCTGCCCTCATCTATTTTCTTTTTAAAATGTAGCTTCTGTATACCATTTTCTTTCTAACTATCAATAGCTTCTCATTAAGGCAGTAGAGGCGTGGGGAACATCCAACAGTAATAGACAAGTGGCCGGCTTCTGTGGGAACACCTATGGATGGATACTGTACTGGCCAGAGAGAACAAAGTCCCTTTTTTCTCTTGCTTTCCAAAAGCCTTTGTGCATTTCAATAGCTGGTTATTATTGCATTATTAAAGCCCCAGTCAGCCGGGGCCAAGGCATGGGTACACTAGAACTGTTTCAGGCAGCTTCAACTGGTTCATATTCCTCATCCCATGACCTAAGCAGACTTCTTGCTTGCACTGTACCCTGGGAGGGAGACCAAGAGGGAGGAGGAGAGAAGCCAGGCCCTTACTGAAGGTGCTGTGGGTGTTTCACCAAACTGGTCCATCCAGTTCCTAGGAATTATTCCAGAATAATCCACTTTGCCAATATTTTGTTTCTTAACATAATCTATTCTATATGAGAATACTGAATATACCATGGACTGCCCATAGAATAAACAAATCTATCTTGGAAGAAGTACAGTCAGAATGCTCCTTAGAAGTGAGGAGAGTGATTGCCTGACTTATTTTATTGTTAGGAGGAACCAGTCCCTGGAAAAGGACCCCATACTTAGGAAAGCAAGGCTTCAAACCAGCTCAGTCGTGGCCTGTGGAAACAACACTACACATTGCATTGCAATCAAACCTCTAGTGCTTTGGATTGTGACTTGAATAGGAAACAAGCAGCAATGAATGCTTCACTCGAAGGTGGAGGCTGACTACCACTCTGAGTGTGTGTTGTGGGGTTGTCTGTCACCGTCTTTCAGTGACGTTTGAAGTTTCAGGCCTGTTTGGCATAAAAATGAAGTCTACAGAGACTATATGACAAGGAGAATGAGGAGAGTTGTGCTCACTTTTCTGGATCTGCCACAAAGTCATATTAGTTCTTTTAGGCGAGGGAAAGACTTAATTTTTCTGGGTCACAGTTTCTTTTATTTTGAAGAATTTTCAATCAGGGGATTGTCAAAGATTTTTAAGCTCAACCATACCATGCACAACATGATAAATTTTTAAATTTTAGTTAAATTGTTTAATTTCTGTGCAAGGAAACATAGCTAGTCAAAATGGTGATTAAAGAATAAGTAAATATTGAAAGATACTAAAACTTTTTAACACGAAAAGAAATATGTTTTTTAAATGCTCTGGTGACATACAGAAGCCTTGACATTTGCCCTCCCATTGTCCTCTGAGCAACTGGAAAGTTGGTGGTTCAAGTTCACCAGCCACTCCTCAGAAACCCTATAGAGGGTCAGGAAACTAATGGAGAAATTCAACTGCTATGTAAATGGCACTTATGCAAATGTTCTTATCCTTAGGCACTACAACACATCTTTCTTCAGGCTTGTTGTTAGGTGCTGACCAGTCTATTCAGACTCATAACAGCCTGTACATATTTTTTAGGAACAGCTGGTAGGTTTGAACTGCCAATCTAGTGGTTTGCATTCCAGTACTGATCCTACAGTGGTACATATTTTAAGAACTCTCGAGTCACATAATCGTCACTCTATTGGACTGGACAGATCTAAGGGGAAGGTGGGCACATAAATAGATCATTTCACACCAATGTATTGAGTATTCTATAAGGCATGCTTGGAGAACTATGGGGGATGACACCTCAACCACAGTAGTGGGGGTGGTGTCAAGGAAGGCTTCCTGGAGGAAGTGGCATATGAACAGAGAGAGATGCATCATGGGAAAACCATGGCCAAAATATGAGACAAAAACCTGAAGTCAGTCCCAGTGGATTGAAGCAGTGCAGGATACGCAGGGCTTGTCTCTAGTCTGGTATTGTAGCTGAAAAAGTGAATGTTGTTAAGTGCAGTCAAGTCGGTTCCAACCCATAGTGATTCTGTATAGGGTTTCTGAGGAGCAACTGGTGAGCTTGAACCACCGACCTTGCAGTTCAAATTGACTTTGCAGTCCAGCGCATTAGCCCACAGTGCCACCGAATGTGAAAGCATAAATTAGAACAAACAAGCAAGCAACCAAGTAGATAGTGGATAGGGATAAGGTGGAAGGGGAAAGGCACAGGAACGGTCCATAGGAGAAAGCTCAAGGGTAAAGTTCACAGAGGCAGGAAAGGTGAGGAGCAGTTTGCCACGATGGCACCTGGTCAGTAAGGCAGCCTGGGTTTCAGCAAAGTTTGGTCCCTCAGCCAGGCAGCTTGGGGGAGTGTGCAGGTTGAGAGATTGTCGTGTTTGGCTGTACTGTGTTCCACTATGGCATTTCTCCACATTAACAATCATTTATATGAGAACTGCTTAGAGGATGTGGTATTGATGATTTTTGATGCAGAAGCATAAGCTAACTGTGCCTTGCTGGGCGCCACATTAAGCCCAGCAAAATATGCAGTTCAAGTCTTCAGTCCCAACCACTAACAAACTGGCATATTGAAAAAAATATATATCCTCTCAACTATTCAAAAATGTTTAAAGCAAAAGTCAAAGTCCTCTGCGAACCTCCCCCTAAATTAATAAGAAAAATTAACAGATTGGTATATTCCTTCTTAGTCTTTTCCTTTATATACTTTCTTTGCTTTTGCTTTCCAAAAATAAAAATGGTCAGATTATATTCTAAATATCAATTTGCTACTTACTTTTTAAGCATACAAATATAATGTCAATATTTTTTCTGTCAGTATATAAAGATTTAGAGTCCTGGTATGGCACTGTAGAATAAGCACTGGACCAAAAGGTCAGTTTGAACCACAGGGTTGGCAGTTCAAAGTCACCAACTGTCCTCAGAAACCCTATACAGGGTCTCTATGAGTCGGAAACTGACTCAACAGCACTTAACAACAAGAGCAGCAATATATAGATCAATCCCCAAGATCTATGTTTTTAGCTACAACTTATTTAAATAATATTCTGCTTATTTAAATAATTCCATTATTGCTAGGTATTCCACAAAGAAAACTACATTTTGCTATTGCAACTAGAGCTGTAACAGATATCTTGACATGTCTGTAATGTTTGTTTCCATAAGAACAAAAATTAGTTTCATTTGTTCCCTACTACAAATGATGTAGTGAATCAGAATATTGTTTATTAATGTCACCAATCAACCGTCAGTCGGTTCTGACTCATAGGGACCCTGCATAGGGCTTCTGAGAAGCAGCCTGTGCGTCTGAGCCACTGACCTTGTATTTAGCAGCCCAGTGTGTATCCCAGGCCTCCAAGTTAGAATAGGATGAGAGATTAAAAAAAAAAAAATTGTACTAGAAACAAGGGTGCAGGCAAGAGGTAACACTGGACATCTATATTTTCTTTGAGAATTTCTGTTCTGATGGAAGACAAGTCCATTTTCTAGGAATCTCATTTTCTAGTTCCATACTGCGAAAACATTACTTTACACATAACGGGTTGAATCTAAAGTCCCATTTTGGGGCAGGAGAATTTGGATGAGCTTATGTGAAGTTCTGGTAGTGTAGTAGTTATGAGTCAGGCTGCCAACCTCAAGGTCAGCAGTTCAAAACTACCAGCGGTTCCATGGAAGAAAGAGGAGGCATTCTGCTCTTGTAAAGATTTACAGCCTCAGAAACTCTGTGCAGGGCCACTATGAGTTGGAACTGACTTCACAGTACTTACCAACAATAACATGTGAAGTTTCGGGAACATCATCCTCCCTATATCCTAGTAGGAACTGCAATTGAATAGCTTCTCCCGTCTGACACTCACTGGGTCAGTTTCTACTTTTTCCTAGTGAGGGACTTATGCGTTCTTTTCTTACAGGAGTAACTGCAGTTTGAAATTCGAAACAACTGTATATCTTTCCTAATTCTCCTGAGAAAGAAACATTCCAGTGGTAAACAATGACACTAAGGTTTCTGGTCCTCCTAGAGTGGCATCCTAACTGTGCCTTCTAGGAGAGGAGGGGAACCTCTGGCCCTCAGGCAACATGTTGCTATTGTTGTTAAGTGCCATTGAGTATAGGGTTTCTGAGGAGGGGCTGGTGCCTTTGAACCCAGACTAATTTATAAATCGATATTTTTGTACGGTCTGTGAATGATGTTATAAATTTTGGCAGAAAAAAATGTTCCCCACCTTTGCCTTATACTAACAGGGTGGGTGAGTCACTAATCTCTCTGGCCAGTGTCTCCTAACCTGTAAAATAGTGCCATCTACTTTGAATGATTATTATGAAGATTAAAGATAATATTTGTAAAACAATAGAACAAAGTATTTATTCAAATGATGGCAGCTAGTATTGTTTTCAATGGAAACTACCAGGATTAAAAGCAAGACAGAACTATTGTTGTTGTGTTAAGTTCCATTGAGTCAGTTCCAACTCACAATGACCCAGGAATTAACATCTTCCTACCCCACTAGAAAACAGGTCCCAAAGTTGCTGCGTTAACAATGTCCAAGTTTACCAGCATATTCCTTGGAATTCATTTTCCCTCCTAACTACTTTATGTAGCACTGTAGGGTAAGGACTGGGACTGCTAACCTCAAGGTTGGTGGTTCAAACCCACCAGTGGTTCCTTGGAAACCCTAAGTAGGGTGGCTATGAGTCCGAACAGAGTTGATGACACTTAACAACAATAGCTATCTCATAGTTTTGTCTTGGAGTCCTGACGTGGCACCATAGGATAAGCACTCAACCTCAAGGTCACTTTAAACTGCAAGTTTGGCACATTTCGGAGTCCTAGTGTGACACTGTGGGTTAATGCACCAGACTGCAAAGCCATTTGAACTGCAAGGTCAGTGGTTCAAGTTCACCGGCTGCTCTTCAGAAACCCTATACAGGGTTGCTTTGGATCAGAATTGACTCGACTGCACTTAACAACAACAACAAGTTAACTTCAGTCTAAGATGGCAGATCAGGTGGATGTACAGTGAGGAGCTCTGTCACCAACAACACAGAATACAGGACCAAGCAGGCTCAGGGGAGGGTGCTAGAACTCTGAACCACATATAAAGGAATATTTAGCAGATTGGAAGGCTTATGAGGCAATGGATTTCTTGATTCTGCTACAAATTCCTCTAGCACAGGCATTTGTAGCAGAATCAAGAAATCCATTGCTTCATAATTCAAGACGCTCAGCTACTCCCAGAGCCGCCATCTTGGGAGAAACCAAGGTGAGGATGGATCAGAACAGCGGCGGATGCCTGACAGAACTTTGGAGTTACAGGTATGGACATTCTTTTCTTGTATCTGTTCTTTGGCCTATCGCTGACTGCACACCTCCATTCTGGTGACTAAAGGGGATACCTGAGCAAATAGACTCACCACCCACACCCCTGGAGGGTTCTACTACCCATGCACACAGATCTCCTAGAAATTTAAAGTGAGTTTCCACTTAAAACCAAACAGCCACCATTCATCTGTCAGTTTGTCATACTGTGGTGGCCTGTGAGTTGCTGTGGTTCTGAAAGCTATGCCACCGGTATTTTAAATACCAGTAGGGTCACCCATGGTGGACAGGATTCGATGAGCTTCCAGACAAAGACAGTCTCAGAAGAAAGAGTGACAAACTACTTCCAAACCTTTAGTCACTAAAAACCTTATGAATAGCAGAGAAACACTGTCAGATATAGTGCCATAAAATGAGCCCTTCAGGTTGGAAGGCACTCAACATGTGACAAGCAAGAGCTACCTCCTCAAGTGAGTTGACCATGATGATGCAAATGGAGTAAAGCTTGTGGGAGAAAAGCCCGTGGGACCTTCATTTGCTGATGGGGCATAACTCAAAATGAAGAGAAACAGCTGTAAACTTCCACTGAAAATCAAAACATGGAATGTATGAAGTATGAATCTGGGAAAATTGGAAGTTGTCAAAAATGAAATGGAATGCTAAACATCGATATCTTAGGCATTAGTGAGCTGAAATGGACTGGTATTGGCCATTTTGAATCTGACAACCACATAGTTTACTGTGCAGAGAATGACAAATTGAAGAGGAATGGTGTTGCATTCATCGTCAAAAAGAACATATCCAGATCAGTCATGAGGTGCAACACTTTCTGTGAGAGGATAATATCCATGCGCCTACAGGGAAGCCCAGTTAATACCACTATTATTCAAATTTACGCACCAACCACTACAGGCAGTAAGGATGAAATAGAAGAATTCTACCAACTTCTTCAATCTGAAATTGATCAAACATGCAATCAAGATGTATTGGTCATTAGTGATGATTGGAATGCAAAGGTTGGGAGC
>NW_006408820.1:1530455-1551066 GCF_000296735.1 Chrysochloris asiatica
ACTCCTGGAGTCCTGGTGTGGCACTGTGGGTTAATGTGCCAGACCACAAAGTCATTTGAACTGCCAGGTCAGTGATTCAAGCTCACCAGCTGCTCCTTGGAAACCCTGTACAGGGTCGCTATGGGTCAGAACTGACTCAATGGCGCTTAACAGCAGCAAAATTCCTGCCACCCTGTGCTAGGAATTTTTCATACATCATCGTATTTAATTCTCACAACAAAACTTGCAAGGTATGTATTTTTTTCCTATCTCACAGATGGGAATATCTATATTCTGAAACCCAAAATATTTAAGTGGCATCCTCAGATTATCACTTTAGTAAACAAATGTTACCACAACTAATGGCCACTGATTGGATTCTGACTCACGCTGACCCAGTGTTAGTAGAACTGGACTCCATAGGGTTTTCAATATGCAGATCCCCAGGACTTTCTTCTGTAGAGCCACTGGGTGGATTCAAACCATCAACCTTTCAACCAGAAAGTTTGTGGAGAGTAAACCGTTTGTACCACCTGAGGACTTCTTATAGACCACAGGGACCCTGCAATGAAAAGAAAGGCTAAAGAAATACACAAAAGACCAAAGCCACGGACAGCCTCTTCAGAATTCCTAATTTTCTCTTAGCAACAATTCTCTCACACGCCTGGCTTTCATTTTAGGAAAACTCATATTTGAGATACATGGCGAATCCAGCACTGTTTCTTTTTTGCATATTTCTCTTCTATTATGATGTACAGTCTTTGCAACATCACATGGTAGATCCTGCTCCTATTTCCTGCCTGATTTAGCATGATAGCATTGTATTTGGGATGTTTTTGGCTGCCATTTACAAAACCTCTAATCAAAATGACTTGAACAATGAGGAGAATTCCCTTTCCCACGAATAAGAAGTCCCGGGGTAGGGCAGCTCCAGAGCTGGCCAAATTCAGTAATTCAGGTACCTTCCATCTTCCTCTCAGCCATCCTCAATGTGACAGCATTGCCCTCAAGTCTGCCCCTGAAGGTGGTATGTTGTTTGCCCAATCCCAGGTACCACACCCAGAAGTGACAGCATCCTGCAGAAAAAAATACTCCCCTGTATTTCATTTACTAGCATTGCACTTAGCATTTCTTTAGACAAGCTCTAGTTGTGTAGTGGGGTTTGGCATTGGGCTGCTAACCTCAAGGTCTGAGGTTCAAACCCACCAGATGCTTCAAGGGAGAAAGGTGAGGCTGTCTACTCCTATAAATATTTATGGTCTTGGAAATCTTAAGGAGCAGTCCTACTCTGGCCTATGTTGTTAAGTGCCGTTGAGCTTGTTGTGATACACTTCATCGTTACATAGGGTTTCTGAGGATCTGCTGGTGAGTTTGAAGCCCTGCAGTAGGATAAGCAGTCCAGTGCTTATCCCTACAGTGCCACACCAGAACTCTGCCCTACAGGATTACTATAAGTCAGAATCAACTCGACAACAGTGCGACTGTGACCCGACTTGCATTGTTCTTAGGTTTTTGTTTTAATTCATGAAAAGTCAATTTAAAAGATGTTTCTCACTCTGCCAGTTGCTAGCAGGCACAGAATACAATTACTGATTTGATGCAACTAATAAGGGTAGAGGGTCAGAGAAAAAGAGGAAGACCCCCAGTGAGATGGTTTGGCAAAGTTTTGGCAAAAAGCATCAGTGGGTTCAAGCGTGGCAACGATAGTGAGGTTGGCCCAGGATCAGGCAGTGTTTCGTTCTGTGCATAAGGTCGCTATGAGTCGGCACAGACTCAATGGCACCCAACAACAACAATAACAATAACTCACAAGTAGAAGACAGTAAACCATCAATAGTGGAGTTCATCACTGATAGTTATTGAACATCAGTCTTGTGTCTTGACTTTGCTTGAGGATGGAAACACAAAGATGGAACTGGTCTTTGCTCTCAAGAAACTTATAATTGAGTAGAGGTGGTGACACAAACAGTTAAGTACTCATTTAGTGGAGGTTCAAATCCACCCAGAGGCTCATCTGAAGACAAGTCTAATGATCTTCCTCCAAAAGGAACCTTATGAAGCACAGTTCTACTCTGCACACACAGGGTGACCGTGAGTCTGAATCAGCTCAGTGGTAACATAGGAGACAGACACAGAGACATAATGACAACGACAGGTGTGTTTCATAAGTGTTACAAGACAAGCACCAATAGTCCTCCCTCCATCCTAGTCTGTAGGCATGTGCCACACCTTATCCAGAAGATAGAGAACTGTAGCCCTCTCTCTTCAATGGATTAGAAACATCCTCTTTATCATAAAGTAGGACTCCGAGTGTGGTGCTATAGGGTCAGCACTGGACTGCTAAACATGAGGCGGTGATGTGGTGGCTGTGTGCCGTAGAGTCAGTTCCGACTCATAGCGACCCTGTACAGGGGTTCTGAGGCTGTAAATCTTTATGGGAGCAGAAAGCCTCATCTTTCTCCCGCGGAACAGCTGGTAGTTTCGAACTGCTGACCTGCGGTTTGCAGCCTGATTCGTATCCACTGCTCTACCAGAGCTTCTTGAGGTAGGCAGTTCAAAATCACTAGCTACTCCTCGGAAACGATACAGGATCACTATGAGTCATAACTGACTCAATGGCACTTAACAACAACAACAATGACTCTCAAGTAGAAGTAAACCAGCAAAGGTGGAGTTCATCACTGTTAGTAATTGAGCATCTGTTTTGTGTCTTACCTTCATAAGGTAAGTGAAGCTTAAGCCTCAAGGATTCTCTCATTCTCCCTTGAAGGCACTGGCAGGGGTCTTAAAGAATGTGTTTCTAAAGTCAAATATTTTTATAAAATTTGAAAAAGTACATTCTCATAACTGCAACTGATTAAGAAATTTGCCTCTTTCACTCAGGTTTCCACTCCATCACGTATCTCTTCAAGTGGTGTGGTACTGGATGGTGCCTAGTATTTTTTGGAATCTAGTTAAGGGGAGAGTGAATGAGCGATTCATTTGAGTTTATGAGAATACATGAATGTGGTTTGCGGTCAGTTCTGTGTGTACTTATGTTGCTGCCAGCAATTCTGGAGCAGGGATGGCTTTCTGGGACACTTCTGTCACCCACTGTGCCAAGTCACCCATCATCTTTGTGCTTATCTAAAGATCCCAAGGGAAAATGAACATGTCCTTCAACTCCCAATACTATATACACGTGGGCAGTGGAGGAGAAATCGAGTCTGAAATGTACAGTCTGTGCATTGAGTCTTTTTCATCAATAGCCTATAGAATATTCTTCCAAATATTAGATGTGGACAATTCTAAGTGTAAGTCTAGGTCTCATAACACCTAGTCAGACTGAAAGTTTTCTCCTCTTAAGAATATGCCTGATACAAAGTTATGAAAACTTCTTAGACATCACCAAACACCTGGAGAGAATGCATTGCTGGGCCTGCAGGCTCAGAACCATACTCTCAGGGGACACCATTGTTGACTGGCATAGCATAGTCCACAAAGGTAGTGTTCTACATCCTATTTTGGTACATAGTGACTTGGGTCTTAAAAACTCGTAAGCAGTCATCTGAATTGTAACTATTGGTCTCTTCCCTGTCCAGAGTGATGAAACTTGGACCAAGAACTAGATGGTGTCTGGTTACCACTACCAACTGCTCTGAACAGAATCATGTTAGAAGGTTCTGGATACAGTAAGAGAAAATGTGGAACAAAACTCAAAATAATAATAATAAAGGCAGGTAGCGATTGGTGGAACCCTGAGAATATGGTCCTTGATCAGCCCTCAGATTTGAAACTGAGCTCACCCATGTGACTCAACTCCAAGTCAAGCAATAGGTGTATATGTCGGGGGACAACAGCACTAGTGAAGTGTTGTTGTTGTTAAGTGTCGTTGAATCGGTTCCAACACATAGTGACCCTTTATAGAGTTTCCGAGGAGCAGCTGGTGAGTTTGTCCACCTACCTTTTGGTTCAATCCCACCTTGTAGTCCAGTGCTTATCCTACAGCACTCACACCAGGTCAACTGTTTGAGATCAGAGGGCAACATTCACCTAGAGACAAAATTCAGAAGGACTGGGAAAGAAAGAGAAATGGAAGCAAGAAACACAAGGAGGAATTGGGCTGAGCGATGTTACATTGAGGAGATTGCCGTCATTGAGATGAAACGATGTGGCTGATTTTTGTTAAATGTAAAACTGATGATCTGCTTTGTAACCCTTCACTCAATTCACAATAAAAAGTTAAAAAACAAAAGAAATATACAATAACACCAGGGAGATACACACTCCTTACAGATACCAACCTTATGAGGTCAAAAGGACAGCATTTGTCCTGGGCTAAGAACACAGGAAAGATAGGAAAGAAGGATGGATGGAAACAGGAAACACAGGGAAGAAATGAGAAGAGTGTTATTACATTGTAGGAATTTTAATCAAAGTTAGGAAACAAAATGTGTCTGAATTGTTGAATGGGCAACCAATTTACCCTGAAAACTGTCATCCAAATCACAATAAAAAGTTTTAAAATAGAAAGAAATTAAAAGAAAAATCCTACAGAACATCGCACTACTCTGACATTGGCCTGAATGAACTCAAAGGCAACTGATTTGGTTTGGGACTCTTTTTTTTGGCTTATTTTTTTCATAGTTGGTCTGTTTTCTGTGTAAGAGCGTACACAAAGAAAACAGGATTTATTTTTTTGGCACTGGAAAAGCTTTCTTTTACCAGACCAACACAGAAGTCAACATGGAATAGTGGCAGACATTAGATTTTGGTGTAATTTTTGGCACTCCAGCAGAGAGAGAGAATGTGAACGTGCTACTTATCCTTGGAAGTCAGTCTTGTCATCTGTAAAATGAGAACTTAGGGTTAGACGAACTGAAAGTTCCCTTCTAGTGATTTTAGTGGCTAACTCATGCTAGGTACACGTGTTCTATAAGTTGCTGTGGAGAACACTGAAGAATAACTCATGAATTGTTAATTGGAGAATGAACTGCTGCTAGGTTTGTGAAACCCGATCGAGCTCATAAGTAGGTTAAACATATCTCATATCTAATTTTGCTTCGTTCAATTATTCAATACATTCTCTTCTCACATAGGGCAAAGGTACACTTTTGCATTACCCTTCAAATTAGTCACAGATCTTGTATAAGTGGGACCCAAAGTAACAACGCTTTACTGTTAAAACTCTACTTACCTTCGTTTCTTTTCTCTTCTTCTTCTTCTTTTTTTTTTTTTTTTTGACTTTCAATCTTTAAAGCTATCTTACAAATTGGATTCTACTTTATCTCCACCAAATTCTTAGTGAAGTACATGGATAATTCTGCCCATTTAATAGATTTGGAATAACAAATAATAATAAAGCTAAACCACTTTTCTATTAGTTTTACTTCAATATAGATGGAAACAACTGGAATACGGATCTGTAAATGTTTAGTCCCATTATGAGGGTCAATATATGTCCAGAATAAATTTCTGGAATGGCAAGATACAAACAAACAACAAACAAACAAGCAATAAAACTCCAAATTCATTGCCATCAAGTTAATTCCAACTCATGGCAACTCCATGTGTTACGAAGTAAAACTGCTCCATAGGGTTTTCTTGGTTGTAATAATTTAGGAACTAGATAACCAAGGCCTATCTTCTTGGTGCTGCTGGATGGATCCAAGCTGCCAGCCACTGGGTTAATGCTGTTGTTATTGTTAAGTGCTATCAAGTCAGTTCTGACTCATAGAGACCTGTATAGCGTTTCTGAGGCATTTTACATCTTTGCAAGAGCAGAAAGTCTCATTTTTCTCCCACAGAGCAACTGGCAGGCTTGAACCAGGGACCTTGTGGTTCGCAGTCCAGTGGAGCCACCCCACTCCCCCATTAGGTTACCAGTCAAGAGCAAGCCATTTGTGCCATCCAGAAACCATGTGGCTATTACCAGTTATTGTGGCTGGACTGTCATGACAATGGGACCATTGTACAGCATGATACCCAGGCAAGGTAAGGACAGAGTCCTTAAGAACAGTTCTGGAATTCACCTTAAATGTTAAAGGAACAACCACTGAGAGTAGCCAGTCCATCCCAGAGCACAGCTAAATGCACTTACTAAGTGATAGGTAAGTATCAGATAACCTCTAGTCTGTAGGACACAGATAGCATTTGTGTGCAAGGGATGGCAGATGGGCTGGTGTTGGCTTGCTTTCATTGACGTGTTCTCCAATGGCTGCTTGAGATGAGGAAGTTTATCCCGGGTGGTATTAGAGATGTCACATGAACAGGTCATCTGTACATTCGGCACCTGCAGAGCTCTGTACCTGCTCAGGAGCCTCTATTCAAATATTGATGAATAGCAGTTTTGTGACAATAGTCACACATCCTGTGCCTTTCTGCTCCAGTCTCTCAGAGAAACAGCCTCACTCTGAAATGTAGACCCGCTTACCTGAGAAATGGAGAGCAGTGTTCTTAAGAAGCAGAGCTTCAAGAACTCAGCTTAGAAGAGAAAACAATTAGGGGTGCATATGTGTGAATCCTGAGTATGAGTTTGGGGAGAGTGGTTGTCTCATCATCATCTCTAGGGTCTCTCTGAGTTGGAGTCACATAAATGGCAATAGATTTGGTTGGTTTGTTTGGGAGGAAGAGGATGTCTTGCAATAGTTGCAGGTTATCTCCTTTAATATAGTTGTTTTGAAGGAGTCCTGGTGTGGTGCTGTGGACTGCAAAGTTGGTTTGAACTGCAAGGTTGGCGGTTCAAGTTCACCAGCTGCTCTTCAGAAACCTTATATAGGGTCGCTATGGATTGGAACCAACTCAACAGCACTTAACAATAACATTTATTTTGAAACTATACTGAGACAAGTGTCCTGAACACATTTTGAAGGTGATATGGGACTCGGCTCTGGCCCAAGGTTATCTGTCAGCTGAAGCCTACAGGGGTGAGAAATCACTTTTTGATGGTAGCTGTCCAGGAAAGGTATCCAATCACTATCACCGTGACTTCAGGCCACTTAAGTCACATGATGTAACCTACAATCAGAATTTCGGCCCTGATAGCACAGATAAATTCCAAATGTCGTTAGAGTGAGAACTACAATATCCAGGTGGTGATGCTGGCTTCTTAGAGGTTTTAGTAGAAACAAATTAGAGTTTTTAATAGAGAAAAAAAACACATCTTAGTCTTATCTATCCAAATACTAACTTGCAAAGGCTCTCCCTACCTCACATTTAATATCTTTGGTAAAAGGATGTTGATTTTTAGAATTTTAAAATAAAATTTTTAGAGTACATCTATGCTTCTGTCTATCATTTTTCATAGATAATCTACAATTATCAGAAAGCATCTCACAAACAACCACTCCTCATCTGTCAGGGTGCTGCTATGGCACTGAATAGGTGTCAACAGAACTTCCAGAGTAAAGTGGATGAAGAAAGGTCTGGCACTAAATTTCTGGAAATTAGACAATGAAAACCCTATGGATTATAACATATCCAACGCACAATTTATCATGGGGATGACTCAGGACTGGACAGCATATTGTTTCATAGTACATGGGTCATCATGATTTAGGGGCTGACTCAACAGTTGCTGTTAAGTGCTATCAAGTCAGTTCCAACTCATAGCAACCCTGTATATGGGTTTTCAAGGCTTTAAATCTTCACGGGCACAGAAAGTCTCATCTTTCTCCCATGGAGTGATTGATGAGCTTGAACCGCAGACCTTGTGATTCACAGTCCAGGGCTTATCATATGGAGTCAACAGTAGCTAACAACAAGAACATCAAAAGGGAAGACAAGGATAAGGTAGAAAAATCTAACTCAGGATTAATGGCTATAGCTTTACACCTGAGCCTCTACATGTATATAACCTTTATACCTCCCTGCAACAAACTGTAAGAGGTCAAGATAAGAATCTTCATTTTATAGATGAATAAACTAAGGTTCCAAAAAGCAAAGCTGTCCACCCAAAGTCACAGGCGTGGATTCTGGCATGCTCAACCCCTAAGACCCATCTCCAATGTCCAAATTTGTATTTATGACATTGTCACACAGCCTGCATTTGCAAGTTGCTTCAAGAATCACAAGTCTGGCATCTTAACAAGGGAAGACCGACTAGTAAAATATTTCATGTGGTAAAATTGCTGATAAAGGCTAATCTTGTAGATAGGACCAAAGAACAGACAATTTGTTACTTTTCTGATGGTTTCTTTTATTTTTTATTTTTATCTTTTTATTGTGAAATAAGTCAAGATTTACAGAGCAGATCATGTTTAACATTCAACAAATCATTAAAATGATTGCAAGGCCTCTCATGTACCAACAGTTAACCATTTTTACTTTTCTGTTTTGAAGTTCCATTTATGTTGTGTTGTTGTTAAGTGTCGTTGAATCAGTTCTAACTCATAGCAACCCTGTATAAGGTTTCCAAGGAGCTCTGTACCTGCTCAGGAGCCTCTATTCAAATTTTGATGAATAGCAGTTTTGTGACAATAGTCACACACCCTGTACTGATCTTGTTTACAGTCCAGTGTTGATCCTACAGTGCCACACCAAGGGTCCTATTGTATTACTGTTTACTAAATCTATCTGATTTGCCTCTTTTTTTATTTTGATGTGGAGGTGCATTCATTTTCTTTGAAGTAACCCTTAATCTATTAATTTTTTTCCTTATTTAAAATAATCAGTTGTATCTTGAAATCTACTTGACTTCCTTGACTTTTGGAAATTCTTTTGAATTCTCTGTCAGTTAGTTCCATTACCTTTTCTTCCTCAGGAACGTTTTCTGCCTCTACATCTTGGTCATTTGTTTGAGCCATTCTCTCGTGTTTCTCTGTGCAAGCTAAAATTATCTGTTGTCTCTGGTGCATCGTGGGATTGTCATATTTGTATTTAATTAATGATTTTATGTTAATTTGTCCTTAGGCTCTCACTAACTGTCTCCTGTGGTTATAGTTAGAAAATGAAAGTATCTACTTGTGGGTGGGTTTAGCTGGTGTTGGCTGTTGTCTATCACTGAACAGTTGGTATAGGAGATGCTATTGGCTCTTGCCCAGTGGGTGGAGTTGCAGAGGATATGTTTGTGGCTGAGCTGTATGCACAAGGCTGTTGTCTCCTATTGAATGGGAAAGAGAAAACCCCTCACACACACACACACACACATACACACACAAGAAAACAAAAGAGAACAAACAAGGAACCAACTATGAAAACAGAAAATAGTAAAGAGAAAATAAGAAAAACAGGCAGCAACCATAAAATAGAATATATTTTAAGAAAGAATAGAATAACTATAAAGACAAAAGAGGGACAGAGAAATGAAGCTATAAAGGAGAAAAATAAGAGAGAAAACAAAAGGAAGTGGGGAGGAAATCATTTTGTAAAACCAGGAAGAGGGAAAATAAAAAGAGGAAGAGTAGGGAATAGGAAAGAAAAATCAAAGGGGACGGGGGAGAAGAGGGAAAGTGAGAAGCAGAAGAAAAGAAGGAAAAATCACAATAGATAGATAAAGCATAAAATTCAAGTGAATGCCCAGCGAACTAGGCCTCTTGTGGAGCCTTCACAGAGTATAAGACATTAGGTGGAATCCTGAGTCCCATCCAGAACATTACGAGGTGGGACATTCCCACTAGCAAGGACAAGCAGACCAGCCTGGAATAGCTACAGAGACAGAAAATACCTCTTCAAAGAAAGATCATCAGGAAAAACCCAAAATAAAAATGTCAGCATGACAGCTACTACAAGAATAAGCAAGCTGTTTGCCGGGAAGCCATCAAAGCTAGCAATCAAGTTCCTTCAGGACAAACGCCCCTCTAAGACTGAAACTCAAAGGGAACACACAAACAAGCAGGTAAGCTTGCTGGCAACCACATTGGTCTACTGGTGAGTGGAAGAAGGAGAAAAGCAGCAATGAAGAAATGGGCTGAGGTCAACCACCGTCCATTGACTCCCATTGACCTGGAGATGAGAGAGAGAAGAGGAAGGCTGGTTGGTCCAAAGTGTGGTGAAACCTGAAGACACTTGAGCCTATAGACAAGGACATAGCCACAAAGGGCTAGCACTGAGAGTGAAGCATCCAGCTGATATGAAGTAAAGGGAGATGCACAAGAACACCCAAATTTGCAGACAGTACCCATTTGACCTACCCAGATGGCTCGATAATCAGAACTCGACTAGAGGAAGATTATAAGGGAAAAAAATTTTATTGTTTTATAAAGGAAACAAGGGTAAATTGTTACAATTTGATGAACCTGTCCTATACTTAGAGACATAGTTACTCTAAATACCAACAGAGAGGAAAGGAGTCTTCACATCAAGTATCAATGCTATCCCCTCTGTACACAGGGCAGATAGGGATGGGCAATTTAGATATTGGGTACCTAAAATGAAGGAGCGATACAGGCACGAAGTGACTGGCTTATAAGGTTTCAAGAAGGAGTTTAGTTTAAGAGTATGGGGGGGAAAGGAAGTCCCCACTGAATAGTTTTCATCTTGTCTAGATGGGTCTGGCGAAAAGAGATGGGGATAAGATTCGTATGATTCAATAGTGAATAATTGTTATCATGACTAAGTGTGACTGTCACAATTGTAAAGGTAGAAGTTTTGTAACAAAAACAGGGGAGTGGTTAATCTTATTGTCCAGGGACTGTAAGATGGACCATAGGACCATCAAGGGAGAAGCACATAAGCAGAATGTGGGACCTTTTCCAGAGAAGCAGTGACACCAAGACAGAGGCAGAGATGGGGTCATGGAGAAGGGGAGCAGCTGAGGACTCAAGATTTATGGGAAGAGAGAGACTAAGACCTCAAGATTTATGGGAAGAGAGAGACTAAGACCTCGTGGCCAGAAGTCAGATTTGCAGAATGTGCCCTTTGGAGATGTAATTTATTATATATGACTGAGTGTTTCTTTTGTTTTTTATAAAGCTAAAGTGGATAGAGAGAAATACTTTAACTGATGGTACATGAAGGGCATTATAATCATTGTAATGAAACAAGGTGTATGATTTGTTGAATGTAAAACTGATGATATGCCCTGTAAACTTTCACTCAACCCACAATAAAAACCTTAAAAAAAAATTTTTTTTCAAGTGAATGGATTAAGAAGAAGGAGGAAAAAGAGTAAACAGACAAAAGCTAAGAAACAAGAAAAGGAAAATCAAACACAAAAAGCAGTGTAGGTTTGGGCCCAAAGAAGGGAAAACTCTGGGAGGTTCCTATAAGCCAAAGATCTCAGGACATGGGTGTGGGAGGGATGTGACAACAGAGGCCCTGGTCCTAGATGGACTTCCTGTCAGCGTCCATGTTGTCTGTGTTCAGGGCACTCAATCTGTAAGTAGTTCGTGGAGGCCCTTGATGGAGCTCATTTCAGTGTCTGTTAAGACCACAAGGCCTCTGGGGGCAGAGTAACTGGTTAAATGCTGGTCTGGTGGCTCTGAGGGTTCTATAGGTCTTGAACGGAGACTGCCTGAATCCAGGTACCAAATTGGAGCATCAAAGCTGCACAGATGGTCCCCAACTCACACTGGTATGGCTACTGACCATGTGGCTCCCAACTCCTAGAGAACAGGGCCTGTGCTAGGGGTTGTTGAGGGTGGGAGTTGGCCCCTCCTCTGATCACCAGGGTAGCGTGAGGAAAAAGAAGGCATCACATTTTTTCCCTTGTGTGTGAATCAACTCTGCCAGGCCATCTTCTGTTGCCAAAGCTGCTCACAAGATGGCTGAGCCAAGTGTGGCCAGTCGTTTACCAGTCTGTCCCCCTCTCTTACTATCCCTGCTCAGCTTCTCCTCCCAGCAAGCAATCAATCCACTTCTCTAACCTTTCCTCCAAAGTTCAGGGTTCCAGGATTTTCATCTTTGTCCGTTTCATTTGGTCTCTTGCGTCTTTGTTGTAGAGGGTCCAATAGTGTGTCTGACTATTCCACCATCTTGCCAGAAGTCCCTCTAATGGTTTCTTGATGTTAATGGCTTTGGTCAGTATTCTAGTTGCATGATAAAGAATCTGGGAATTTAAACCAAAAGCTTAGCCCTTCTCCTTGATTCTTGGGTGACCTTAGTTTTGTCATTCAATTTTGCTGTCTCCAACATTCCTTATTTGTAAAATGGGTACAATAATTGTGCTGAGGGTGACACGTGATTGTGCAGATGAAAGTTGTTTGAATATACTATTTAAGATACTTGGCTTTCTTCCAAGAAATACAAATACGACACAAAATAAACATACATTTGTATAATCATGTTGTTATTGTTAAGTGCTGTCAATTCAGTTCTGACTCATAGCGACCTTGTATAGGGTTTCTAAGGTGCAGCTGGTGAGCTTGAACTGCTGACCTTGCAGTTCAAACCAACCTTGCAGTCCAGCACATTAGGCCACAGTGCTAATGTGATGGGCTGCTGCTATTCATTGCTCATTACATGTGGGCACTGTGCTAAATGCATGGCAACTCTCATTTCTTTTCATCTTCTCTACATGATGAGGTGGTTGTTGTTGTTAAGTGCCATTGAGTCTATTCTGACCCATAGCAACTCTGTATAGGGTTTCCAAGAAACAGCTGGTGTTCTCTTTTGTTTTCTTATGTGTGTGAGGGGTTTTCTCTTTTCCATTCAATAGGAGACAGCAGCCTTGTGCATACAGCTAAGCCACAAACATATCCTGTGCAACTCTACCCACTGGGCGAGATCCAATAACACCTCCTATACCAACTGCTCAATGATAGACAGCAGCCAACATTAGCTAAACCCACCCACAAGTTCAAATGACTTTGTAAGCTGACGCATTGGCCCACAGCGCCATATCAGGACTCCACATGATGAGGTAAGCACTAGTATTATCCCCATTTTACAGATGGGGAAAGGGAGGCACAGAAAGGTAAGAAACCTGGCGAGTCATATAGCTAAGAAGTGGCAGAATTGGGTAGGCATCTAACCCACATGATTTCCTTCTAGAGCCCATGATATTTTGATAAGTCACTACACTATCAAAACCAAAACCCATTGCCTTTGAATCTATTCCAACTCATAGAACCCTATAGAAAAAACTAGAACTGCCCCATAGGATTTTCAACACTGTTAATCTTTATGGAAGTCAATTGCCACATCTTTTTCCCATGGAGCAGCCAGTGGGTGTGAACCAGTGACCTTTCTGCTAGCAGTCGAGCACTCTAACCATTGTACAACCAGGGCTCCTAGCACTACATTTCCTCCCATATCTAAGTATAATGAAATTATATTTCAGGCAGGATATTTTATGTAAACAGGTAGATTAATTTTCAGAGAATAAACATTTGACCTACACACTCCAGCCAGAAGATTCTAGTGTAAACATATACTTGAATACGTAGCAAGAGTCATCATTAGCCCCAGAAACAATAGGATCATGTTTCCCTTCCCTTGGTTCCCTGACCATGCTTTCCTTGTCTCTCCCTCTTCACACAATTGCCTCTGACCTGTCAGTCTGTTGATACTCACCATCTTGTAATATCTGCTCACACTGCTCCCTCTGCCTAACTCTGCCCTGAAGTCTCCCCAAAGTCCGAGGTTGGGCTAAGTGTCTGCCTTCTTTTGGCCTTAGAGAACACTGTTTTTCCATCCTGGCAGGACTTAGACCAGTGAAATCCTGTACCTCTCTGTGTCAGTTTCCTTGTAACAGGCACCTCACAGGCTCATCTGCATCTTAGTCATCTCTGCACTTATAGGACTCCTTTCTGGCAATATTCATATTTATCCCCAGTAAATGTTTTAGAATTGTTAGACAGTAGTATCCTAGATGGAAAAGGGACATTACTAGAAACACAGGTGAAATCTGAAAGAAGTCTTGTTGTGTGGTTAATAGTACTATACACTTTTAATTTCCAAGTTTTAATGAATGTACCATGGTTATGTCACTGTTAAGAGAAGCTGGGCAAAGAGTATATGGGCCCTCTCTCTACCATCTTTGCAAGTCTTCTGTAAATCGACAATTATGTCCAAATAAAAAGCTTAAAGCACAATTACTAGACAGCTTTGTAGCATAGTGTTTCAGGTTAGTCCTTTGACGTAAAACTAAACTTAAAATCATAATAGAATGACTGACTATGATCTTGGGCAAATCACATATTCTCTCCAAATCTCCCTGTTAATTGTTCCGGCACCGTGGGAATGCTCAATGAATGGTAATTGGTTTTATTTCTATAGAGATTGTAATCATAGTAACAAAAGGATCTTACTATAACCACTTATGAGGATTATAACCTGATCTTTTCCTTTTCAAAGGTATCCCCCATCCTGCCTCCTTAACATCTCCTACTACCACTATACAAGTTATACTCAAGTCACATCCATTTATCTAGTCAACCAAACTAGGTTCTGAGTATTCTCAGCACTGTTTCAGGCACTGGTAATAGAGCAATAGCAATGAATGAAACCAAAATTTCTGTCATTAATAGCATACTTGTTAATGGAGATTGTTGGTGTTGGGTACCATCAAATTGGTTCCAACTCATAGTGACCATATGTACAATAGACCAAAACATGACCTGATTCTGAGCCATCCTCACAACTTTTGTTATATTTCACCCTATTGCCACTGTGTCAATCCATTTTTGGGGGGGGTCTTCCTCTTTTTCACTGACCCTCCACTTTTCCAAGATGATGTCATTTTCTAGAGACTGGTCCCTTCTGATAATACATGAGATGAAGTTTCGACATCCTGGTTTCTAAGGAGCATTCTGACTGTACAACACAGATTTGTTTGTTCTTCTGGCAGTCCATGGTATTTTCTATGTTCTTCACCAACACCATAATTCAAATGCATTGATTCTTCTACTGTCTTCCTTATTCGTTATCCACATGCATATGAGGCTATTGAAAATATCATGGCTTGGATCAGGCACACCTTAGCCCTCAAAATAACATCTATACTCTTAACACTTTAAAGAGGTCTTGTGCAATAGATTTGCCTAATGCTCTATGTCTTTTGATCTCTTTACTATTATTTCTATGATCTTTGACTGTGGATTCAAGCAAATTGAAGTACTTTATTCTTTTCTCCGTTTATCATGATGCTATTTATTCGTCCAGTTGTGAGGATTTTTGCTATCTTTACATTGAGGTGCAATCCATACTGAAGTCTTTGATCATCAGTAAGAATTTCAAGTCCTCTTCTCTTTTAACAAACCAGGTATTTCATATGCATATTGCAGGTTGTTAATGGATATTCCACTAATCCTGATGCCGTGATCTTCTTCATACAATCCACTTTCTCAGATTATTTTCTTAGCACACAGAATGAAAGGGTATGGTGAAAGGATATAACCCTGGAGCACACCTTTCCCAATTTTAAACCATTCAGCATCCCCTTCTGTTTGAATGACTGCCCTTTGGTCTGTGTACAGGTTTCTCATGAACACAATTAAGTATTCTAGAATACCCATTCTTTACAATGTTATCCATAGTTTGTTATGATCTGCATGCTGAATGTCTTTTCATAGTCATTAAAGCACAAGTAAACATCTTTCTGGTATTCTCTGCTTTCAGCCAACATCCATCTAAAACCAGCAGTGACATCCTCATTCTATATCCTCTTCTAAATCCAATTTGAATTTCTGGCAGCTCCCTGTTCATGTACTGCTACAATCATTTTTAAATTAACGTCAGTAAGATTTAACTTGCATGTAATATTAGTATTATTCCATGATTTACACATTCCATTGGGTCATCTTTTTTTAATGGGTTCAACTATGGATTTCTTCCAATTGGTTGGTCAGGTAGCTGTCTTCCAAATTTCTTGGCATAGACGAATGAGTGCCTCCAGTGCTGCATCAGTTTGTTGAAACTCCTTGTTGGTGTACTGCTGAAATCATTTTTGGATTATCTTCAGCAATTTTTTTCTTTTCAACTGACTTCCATGGTACTCAAGTTAACAGGTGTTTACCCTCTAGCCAATTGTGTGTATGTAACAAAGATTGTTTACCCATCCTTCCATTGATGGGCACTTACGCTGTCTCCATCTTTTTGCTATTGTGAATAGTGCTGCAATGAACATTGGTGTGTATACATCTACTCATGTTATGGATTTTGTCAAATGCCTTTTCTGTATCAATTTATATGATCTTGTGGTTCTTTTCCTTTTTTGTTGTTTGTTTGTTATTTATATGGTGGAGAACATTGATTTTTTTACTAATGTTGAACCAACCTTGCAACCCTGATATGAATACCACTCGGTCATTATGTATTATTGTTTTAATGAATTGTGGTTTCCTGCTGGCTAGGATTTTGTGGAGAATTTTTGCATCTATGTTCATGAGGGATATTGGGCTATAATTTTCTTTCTTAGTGATGTTCTTCCCTGGTTTTGGTGTGAGGGTTTTGATTGTTTCATAAAATGTATTAGGAAGTTTTCCATCCTCTTTTATATTCTGGAATGATTTAAGTAGAATTGGTGACAGCTCTTCCTTATTTGTCTTTTTCTTGTTAAGATGTTGACGTGTTCTATAAATTTGAGAGATTAATTCCTTATCAGAAAGATATTACAAAAAGATCTGGTGAAATTCTGCCAGTCACTTTGTGGGAAATGATGAGGTTTTCTGTTATCATGATGTCATAAAACCTTGGAAACCCTACACAGGGTTGCTATGATTCAGAGCCATCTCGATGGCACTAAACAGTAACACATTAATATCATATTTGGAGTCCTGGTGTGGTGCCAAAGGCACTCAAAAGAAGACTAGGGTAGAATTGCCTCCTCAAAGTAGAGTTGACCTTAATGATATGGATGGAGCAAAGATTTTGGAAACTTCATTTGCTGATGGGGCATGACTCAAAATGTGAGGAAAAAGCTATAAACATCCTTTAAAATCAGAGGGTGGAATGTATGAAGTACAAATCTAAGAAAATTGGAAATCATCAAAAAACAAAGATAATAGCCTATACATTAATGAGTTGAAACAGACTGCTCTTAGCCATGTTGAATCAGACAGTCATATGGTTAACCATATCAGGAGTGACAACTGAAGAGGAATGCTGCCGCATTCATAGTCAAAAAGAATATTTCAAGATCTATCTTGAAGTACAACATTTTCTGTGATAGGATAATATCCATACACCTACTTGGAAGACCATTATTCAAATTTATTCACCAACCACTAAAGCCAATGATGAGGAAATTGAAGAATTCTACAAACTTCTTCAGTCTGAAATTAATCAAAGATGCATTAATAATTGCTGGTGATTAGAATACAAAAGTTGAAAATAAAGAGGAAGGTTCGTGGTTGGAAAATATGGCCTTGGTGATAGAAATGATGCTAGAGATTGCCTGACAGAATTTTTGAAGAACAACAACTTCTTCTTTGCAAATATCTTTTTTCAACAGTATAAATAATGGCTATGTTGTTGTTGTTAGGTGTCATCAAGTCGGTACCGACCCATAGAGACCTTATGCACAGCAGAACGAAACACTGCCCGATCCTAGAGAGAGATAAAAATACACAGAAGTCAATGTGACTACATCTATGGAAAGATATGATGGAAAAGCTCAATATCACCAGCCAAAATAAGACCATGGGGGCAGTCCATGGCCCTGTTTTGGATCAGATCATCAATTGTTCATATTGAAAAATGTTTACTTGTGCTTTATTGACTATGCAAAGGCATTCAACTGTGTGAATCATAGCAAACTATAGATAACATTACAAAGAGGTGGAATTCCAGAACACTTAATGGCACTCATGAGGAACTTGCACATAGACCAAGAGGCAGTTGTTTGAACAGACAAGAGGTTACTGAATTGTTTAACATCAGGAAAGGTGTGTATCAGTGTTGCAGCCTTTCACCATGCTTAATCAATCTGTATATTGAGCAAATAATGCAAGAAGTTGGATGGAGTATATGAAGAAACATCAGGTTTGGAGGAAGACTCATTAACAACCTGCAACTTGCAGATGATACAACTTTCTTTGTTTCAGAATGCAAGAGGACTTGAAGTACTTGTTGATGAAGATCAAAGACTACAGCCATCAGTATGGATTACACTTTAATATAAAATAAAATTTCTACTTTTGAATAATAATTTATGAAGTTCATCCACTTGGAGTCCATACCCACAATGTCTTGATAATCTGCTGAGGTAGATCAAGGGCAATTCACACTAAAGCCAACGATGATGAAATGTCTCTGTCTCTCAGATGTGGGTATTCTCTCTTTCTCCATATCTTTCTCTGTCTCTCAGATGCAGATAGTAACTAATTCTTGAAGGTTAAATAAAATAGCATATACAAAATGTATTGAAGCATTAAAAATAAAAAAAAGGAAAATCCTCACAAAAAAGAACATCATGATAAAGAGAGAAAACATTGAAGTGTCAAAGGTTTCATGTTACTTAGCTCCACTATCAACATTCATGGAAGCAGTAGTCAAGAAATCTAAATAAAGACTTATTGTATTAGGCAAATCTGCTACAAAAGATTTCTTTCAAGTATTCAAGAGCAAAGATTTCTCTTTGAGCACTAAGGTGCACCTGACGCAAGCCATGGCATTTTCAATCACCTCATATGTATTTGGAGTCCTGATGTGGCCCTGTGGTGTGCAAAGTCATTTGAACTGCAAAGTTAGTGGTTCAAGCTCACCAGCTGCTCTTCAGAAACCCTGTACAGGGTCGCTATAGGTCAACATCACTTAAAACAACAACAACATATGTATTCGGAAGTGTGGTGACTGCATATGTTAAGCTTTGGGCTGCAAATCACAAGACTGATGTTCGAGCCCATCAGCTACTCCATGAGAGAAAGATGAGGCTTTCTACTACAAAGATTTAAAGCCTCAGAAATCCTACACAGAGTTGCTATGAGTCAGAATCGGCTCAAAGGCACTTAACAACCATATATACATTTGAAAACAGAACAATGAATAAGGAAGTACAGAAAAGAATTGATACACTTGAATTATGGTGCTGGTGAAGAATATTGAATATGCCACGAACTGCCAGAAGAACACACAAATATGTTTTGGAAAAAGTACAGCAAGATTGCTCCTTAGAAGTGAAGATGGTGAAACTTCGACTCTCACACTTTGGACATGTTGTCTAGAGGAACCAGTTCCTGGAGAAAGGTAACATGCTTGGCAAACAGGAAGGTCAGTGAAAAAGAGGAAGTCTGTCAAGACAAATTGTCACAGTGGCTGCAACTGTAACAATTGTAAGGAAGGCACAAGACCATTGTGCATAGGGCCAATATGAGTCAGAATCGACTCAACAGCATGTAACAATAACTCCAGACCTACTAAATTAGAACTTTGTATTGTGTGACACACTGCTTTAATAAGCCCTTGTAGTGAATCTGATAAAGACTCAAGTTTAAGAACCACTGATAGAATATCTCAGTGATGATCAATGTTCTGAGGAAAATTAAAGTAAGAAACAAGGCACAGTGTTAGGGTGAGAAAGGAAGTTTACAGTTTTAAATAGAGTGGCTACAAAGGAACTCTGGTAGCATAGAGGTTACAAATCGGGCTGCTAATCTCAAGGTCAGCAGTTCAAGACTACAAGTTGTTACACGGGAGAAAGAGGAGGCTTTCTGCTCTCATAAAGATTTACAGCCTCGGAAACCCTATGCAAGGTCGCTGTGAGTTGGAATGCCACCGCCACCACCACCACCACCACTACCAGAAAGGTCTCATTCTGAAGGTGAGGGCTGCTGGAAGATTTAATGAAGATGAAGGGGTGGGTCTCAAGGAGACTCAGAAGAAGAGAGCTCAGGAAAAAGGGATGACAAATGCAACAGCACTGAAGCAGCTGGTGGCCTGGGATGTTCAAGGAGCAACAAGGAGTATGTGCAGCTTAACAAGGAGAAGTGGGAGAGGTCACGGCATCCAGACTCTCTAGCCATTGTAGAGAGTTTGGCATTTATATATTAAACTACTCATGCTGTTGTTAACTGTGACAGCTCATGGCAACTCCTTGTACGATAGAACACAGTGTTGTCAATATTGGATTGCAAACTGGACCATGTAATCCATAAGGCTTTTTTAGGTGATTTTTTAGTCTAGATCACCAGGTCTTTCTTCCTAGTCACTGAAATCATCATAATAGCATATAGTTCTTTACTAACAGTTGGGTCTTGCCAACGCATGAGGAATCGGTCCCAAGTCTCCAGCACAGAAGATGAAAATTCATTCTATCACTGAATCATCAGTACCCCTTGATCCATCCTTTTTTCCTCCAAAAACAGTCTGCCTTTTACTATATAAGTAAGAACGCTTCCCACCTTTCAAATCCACTTGCCCTGCCTATAGGATCCCAGTCAATCCCTTCTCTTCCTTGTTAGGTGCCTATGAGTCAGTTTCAATTCATAGTAATCCTACATACAACAGAATGAAACACAGGTCTGTGCCCTCCTCACATTTGCTCCAACTGAGCCAACTGTTGGAGCCCCTGGCTCAGTCCATCTCATTGAGGGTCTTCCTCTTTTGCCTGACATGCCTAACAGACATGATGTCCTTCTCCAGGGACCAGTCCCACCTGATAATATGGTTAGGAAATCTCACCTCCTCATTTCTAAAGAACATTCTGGCTGTACTTCTCCCAAGACAGATTTATTTGTTCTCCTTGCAAGAAGAATTGTTGTTGTTGTTAAGTGCCGTCAATTCGGTTCCAACCCATAGCAACCCTGTATAGGGTTTCCGAGGAGCAGCTGGTGAG
>NW_006408820.1:1551591-1554123 GCF_000296735.1 Chrysochloris asiatica
TATGTCTGAAGTATGAGAGACGAAGTCTGGCCACGTTGACTTCTAAGGAGCATTCTGGTTATATTCCTTCCAATACAGATTTGTTTGTTCTTCTGACAGTCCATGGTACCTTTAATATTCTTATCTAACACCATAACTCAAATGCATCAATTCTTCTTCCTTAGGCTTCCCAAATCCTCTGCTGTCAGAAGGAGCCTCTCCAACAAGTACTTTTGTTCATCCTAGGCGAAAACATACCATTGCCTCAATGCATAAATTTGTGAGCTCTATTGGATTATCTTCCTAATGCAGAAATACAGTCATTTTTCTCCTTGATCTTTGTTTTCAGGATAGAAATCAACATATTATCAGCAATCAATAAATATTACAAAAGGCCAATGATTTCTATATACTCCCTGTCAGAGGTAAAAGAAAAGTTCTAAGACATACTCTCAAACAACCATTGCAATTTAGATTAGGTTGAAGGACTAATCCAAAATTTGGCCAAACCAAGAAACCCAATCCCAATGCCATAAGTTTATTTTGACTAAGGCAAGAGGACTTCAAAAACATTATGGAAAACTTCTATTATGCTTTAATTTCATTTTTCCACAAACTTCTTGAAGATCTTTTAAGAATAGAATTGCCCCCATGGTGTTTCCAAGGCTGTAATTTAATTTGTATGGAAGCAGACTGCCACATCCTTCTCCTGTGTATCAGCTGGTGGGTTGGAACCACTGACCTTCATTTATCAGCCAAACACTTAACCCCAGTACCACCAGGGCTCCTTAAAACCAGTGTAGTCACTCCTTATTCCTAGTTGTTTTCCCTTTGTACCTAATGGCTTGGCTACCAAGCAACAACGACAAAAAAACAAAACACACACACACACACAAATTCATTGTCATTGAGTCAATTCCAGTTCATCTGAGTATGGCTATAGAGTGCCATTAATTTACTGTTTGTCTTCACCCACAATGGATCAAATTGGGAAGTGGTTTGAAAAAACAATAGGTATTAGAATTACTCATAGCTGAGTTTGAACCCTATACATAAGCTCCTATTTTTTCTTTTATCATGAACTTCTTTAACATCTGATGAAGCCTATGGACCTCTTCTCAGTATGTGGTTTATAAATGAAATAGAATGTATAGGATTGCACAGTAAATAAGTTTTATTGAAATAGAATTAAATTTATCTCCAAAGTTATCAGATTTTTTTTACTTTTTATTGTGAATTGAGTGAAGGTTTATAGAGTAAGTAATCAGTTTTCCATTCAATAAATTATGGACTCTGCCCTAATACAATGATTGTAATCCTCTCCATGGACCATCAGTTAACAGTATTGACCTCTATTCACTTTAACATCGCATTCCTTCCTATGTGTCCCATTACCTTCATCTTTCCTCTGCTAATCTCCCTGTCAGCCATGTTAACATGTGTCTACCCTCTAGCCCATGAATAATTTTCACAGCCAGCTCCCATTTCACTCCCCCATAGTCATTGTAGATGGTTTCTTTTGTCCAGAAAATATTTTCTTAACTTTTTACAACGGTGGTGTCATATTTGTCCTTTTGTGATTCAGTAATTTCACTCAGCATAATGTCCTTCAGATTCATCCATATTGAGAGGTGTTTTGCAGAATCACCATTATTCTTCAACATTGCATAGTATTCCATTGTGTGTACATACCAACATTTGCTTGACTATTCTTCTGTTGATGGGAATTTAGGCTGTCTCCATCTTTTTGATGTGTTTCTTGCAGACAGCATATTACAAGATCCTGTTTTCTTATCCATTCTGTTCTCTCTGTCTGTTGACTGGTGTATTTAATACATTTACATTCAGTGTAATTACATGAATTGATTGCTGTCATTTTTCTGGTTTTGTGTGTGTATGTGTGTGGTGTTGGTTTTTTTGCTCCACATAATTTTATTCACTGAATTCATTTTGTTTATGGGTTTTCGTTGCTTTTTCATTTCTGTTGTGTTAATTTTCAGAATATTTTTAAACGTGAGTTATAGTAGTATTTCTGTGTCTTTAGTAATACATTAACAAAATCTGGAGGCAAGTCTAATTATCATGTAATGATGAGTACAAATAATATTTCCTTATCTCCTAAACAACTGTAATATTATATAAAAGTTATCTGTGATTTATATTACTGGTATAGATCCAGGGAGTGCTACTACTACTGTGGTTCTTGGCTTGCATTCATGATCGAATAAAATGCTCAACTTCAGTTTAACTCTGACTAGCTTTGTTGTTGTTAAGTACCATCAAGTTTGTTCTCACCCATAACGACCCTGTTAGAGTTTCTGAGGAGAAGCTGGTAAGCTTCAACAGCTAACCTTGGAGTTGAAAGGACTTTATAGTCTTGCATTAACCCATAGCGCCATACTAGTACTCCCTCTGACTATCTAGTGAATGGGAACTATTTTTATTTCATCCTGTTGTTGTTGTTATTGGGTGCCATAGAGTCGGTACCAACGCATAGCAACTTTATGCACAGCAGAACGAAACACTGCCTGATTCTGGGCCAAACTCACTACT
>NW_006408820.1:1556792-1577134 GCF_000296735.1 Chrysochloris asiatica
ACTTCGTACATTCCATGTTCCAATTTTCAATGGATATTTACAACTCTTACTCTTCATTTTGAGTTGTGCTACATCAGCAAATGACGGTTCTGTGGGGTTTTCTCCCACAGGCTTTACTCCATTCGCATCATCACAGTCATCTCTACTTAGAGGAGGCAGTTCTTCCCACATCACATTTTGAGTGCTTTCCAGCCTGAAGGGCTCATTTTCTGGCAGTATATCTGATAGTGTTTTCCTGCTATTCATAAGGTTTTCAGTGACTAAATATTTGGAAGTGATTCATCACTCTTTCTTCCTAATCTGTCCTTGTCTGGAAGCTCATCTGAAACCTGTCCACCATGGGTGACCCTTCTGGTATTTAAAATACTGGTGGCATAGATTTTTCATCCTAGTTCACCCTAAATTCTCTACAAAGACTCTTTAACCCTAACATAAAACTCGGAACAAATTACTTTACCTTTCTAAATTTCAATATCCTTTTCTGTAAAATGATGCTGAAGAGAGGCCAGTGATTATTATTATTATCAGTAATGTTGATTGTAGTTATGGATTTGTCATAAATGACCTGGGCCATACTCTGGGTTAATTGGTTATAACCAGAATTGGCTCTCTAAGCTGACCCAGTAAGCAGTCCCCCAAGGATTTCTGATACCAAAGAGTCCATAAATTGTCCTGAAATTTCACATGTCGAGAAGAGTACACAATTAGGGGCTGAGAGATGTTCAACTTCAAAAAAATTCTTATTAAAAATAAGTATTCCCAATGGACATGTAGGTAGTCAGACCTACCCACAGTCCAAAATTAGGGAGTTGGGCATTTGCAGTCCAAAAGGAAATATGAGTAGCTAAGAAAAGGATACACATACTGCCCCCAATTCACTTTCTCCTGAGGACCTTTTGTATAGATGGAGTTGTTTGCCAAACAGGGTCATATTCAGTGTACAGTCTCAGTCCCAAAGTGAATTTTCCTAAAACTCAGTAGAGTGCCAAGCAAACATAATAACCACAGTCAATGCTCATGGAAGTAGCAACCAAGAAATCAAGCGTTGCATTAGGCAAATCTGCTGCAAGAGACTTCGTAAAGTGTTAAAGAGCAAAGATGTCACTGTAAGAACTAAGGTGAATCTGACCCAGGTCATGACCAGGGCTGACTTGGTAGCACCTAACAACAACATAGCCCATATATTTTAATACGTTCTCCAGTGACTTTCCAAGCTAAAATGGTATTTCACCAGCTAATTTCTATTGCTTCTACATGATTCAGTAGAATGTTTACATAAAGATACCACTTTAGCATGGAAAGTTACTGGATAATGTATTAAAATAGGTTGTTAGGTACCATCAAGTGACATTAATTTGGTTTTCAAGCACTTGAGAGAAAGGTGCTTTTCTCTGGACCAACCAACAAGAATGGTTCTTTTCCTGAACCTTGTGATGTCTTCAAAGTCTATAGACTAGTGCTTCTCAAACTTTAGTATGCATCAGAATCATTACTGAAAACAAATAAAAACACAGATTTTTGGGGTCCACCCTCATAAAATTAGATTCAGTAGAATCCTGGTGTGGCTCTGTGGGTTAATACGCCAGGCTGAAAAGCTGTTGGAACTGCAAGTTTGGCAGTTCAAGTTCACCAGCTGCTCCTCAGAAACCCTATACAGGGTGGCTATGGGTCGGAACCGATTCAACAGCACTTAACCACAAAGGGTCTGAAATGGGGCCTGAGAATTTGCATTTCTACCACAGTCCAGTGTCTTTATCTGTAAAAGTCCAGTTTGTGTATACTTAAATGAAGATAATAATATCTTCTTAATGTGCTGTTGAAAGGATTAAGAAGGGAAAAAAAGATATGAAAATGCATTCAAAGCACTTAGCCTCCAATAGAAATTTAATGGCGACTAATTTCCATGATGGGGAAATTGTTATAGAAAGAAAGGAAACACACGTCAGAGAAAGCTTTATGAAGGTGCCATCAGAACAAAATCATGTAGAAGCAATAGAAATTAGCTGGGGAAGAAACAAGTTTAGGTTGTTCCCAGCATAAACAGCAGCATGCATGAAAACACATAGCTTATTCAGAAACCTGCCAGAAGTTCCACTTGGCCAAAGAAATAACATGTAGAATATGTACATATGCAGGCCTTTGATAACAAGGGCCTTTTGTGATGTACTAAAGAGCTTTAATTCTGTTCTGAAGGAGATGGGAAACCATTGAAATTTTTTCCTACATGAAGTAGGAAGGGGTCTAGATTTACACATGTGTCGCTCTTGAATTTATGTGTAGGTGATGATTATCTAGTCCTCCAAGAAGAAAAATCTGATTGGGGAGAAAAGTTAATGAGTTAAAAGTTGGACACATTAAATTCAAGACACCTGTAGAACACTTATATAGCCACACCAAGGGGTAGTTAGATGTGTGAATCTAATTTTGGGGAGACCTTGAAATATCGATTTAGAAGACGTCAGCATATAGGCGAAAGTTATAGCCACAGGAATAGATTAAATAACTCAAGGTGTGTGCAATCTGAGGATAGAAACCTGGAGAACATCAACATTCAAGAACGTTCTCCAAGGAGCTCAAATTAAGGTTGAGTGAGCAGAGCCCCTGTTTCTAGTCTCATAATATGTGTACAGAAGTAAATTCTGACTTAAATGGACATCAAGGTCAGCCTTAATCCATGTCACCCACAACATTTAACACTTAGGTGGTAGAAGCATCTCATGGAAATACCACCAACATGCTAGAGGGGACTTGAAGGACACCTGAATGAAATGAAAAACATGGAGTAATAATAATTGGGAGGTAAGCATGATCATCAACATTGCCATCTCCCCATGCTTCAATCCCTAGAGATGTCAAGTCCAGGAACAACCATCCAGTTGGTCATCCTCTAGGGATGAGTATCTTGTCCAAGTTTATAATTTTTAAATTTTTTTATTGCATGATCTCTTGGTTTGCATAGATCAGAAAAACAATCCTCAGGGAGAAAGATATTGAGAACCATGAGTCATCACAAAAAAGAAAGCCATTCACCTTTCCCTTCCTTAAGATGAAAAGACACCAACCTTGATCCAACATTATCATCCTGGGCTTGGTCAAACCAACACAAGACAAATGAGATCTAGCTACAGCCCAGCCTTGTCAACAAGGACAGTGACTCCCAAACTTCAGTGACACCTTTCCTGCCGCAGGCTTCTGAGATGTTTGACCCACAGGAGCAAACTCAAAAGAAAGAAATTAGTAGACATAGAAAACAAGGAAGGAAGCTGGACTTGTTCGAAGTAGGAACAACAGAGAAACAACTGGAGAAGCTCAACGGAAGAAGGGAATGTTCTACCTCATGTAGGAGACTCACAGCTAGACCAATCTAAGAGCATCTGTGTGCAATGTGGTCTCACCTTAAGGAAATCTTGTTGTTGTTGTTGTTGTTAAGTGCCGGCAAGTTTGCTCAAACTCATAGCAATCTATATAGGGTTTCCAAGGAGCTGCTGGTGAATTTGAAAATCCAAACTTACAGGATCAATTAGGTGTCCTGGTGTGTTACTGCAGGATAAGCACTCGACCATAAAGTCAGTTTGAATATCAAGGTCAGTAGTTCAAACTTAACAGCCACTCCTTGGAAATCCAATACAGAATCGCTATGGGTCAGAACCGACTCACCAGCATCTAACAACAACAGATCAATTAGGAGACAATTTCAAAGGTATTTGGCCCTGTTTTTCCATAAATAGTTAAGTCTGATTTCATGCATGAAAATTCTCCCTGCCCTCATTTTGGTGAACACATTCTGCAAATGATGTGGCACACTTGTGTCAAGGTCTAAGCACCCCCAAATAGTTAATAACCATTAGTTATCTTCAAGAACATTTTCCTAGGAAGAAACCCTATAGTCTAACTCTTGAGAAAACATAAGCCTTATTCTGATCTCCTAGAGATTAGGAGACTGGTTTATAGGTTCAGAAAGGGGACCGAGGCTTCCAAGGCTTGTCATGAGCTAGGAAAATACAGGAAATGTTTAATCAGAAAGAACGAAAACACAGTGTACGGATGGAAATCTGATCTCCATAGACCTATCTTTATTATAGCTGGAGGGGAGTGGGAAGAAGCAAATCTAAAACCACCAGACTGTTAAAACAGAACAGTAATGGGGCAAAAAGCTTTCCCAGAGACGAGAATGGATTGACCAGCTCTCAGTAAACACCTGTGCACGCCCAGGAACTGTGGCATTCAGGCTCTTAAGCACCTCAGCCTGGAACATACTATTCTCACAGGCTGCACTCGTGAACTTTCTAGAGGGATTTGTTCTAGTTTGTTATTACCCCTTGGAATGTTAAGGCTTTAACTCCAGGTCTAAAGAGACCATCTCTCAAGGTTGTTACTGTTGTTGCCTCTAGCTCATGGCAAACTTATGTATGAAATGATGTCATGTTGTCAATTCTGTGCCATCTTAATGATCTTTGGTATACTCGAGTTCATTGCTGTGGCTGTTGGATATTGCCTTCCAACCTAGGGGCCTCATCTCTAGCACTACGTCAGACAATATTTTGTTGTGCTGCATAAAGTTTCCAATGGCCATTTCTCTTCAAGTCAGTTACTAGGCATTTCTTCCTAATAGATCTTAACTTGGAAGTTCCACTGAAATCTTTCCACCATGGGTAACCGTGCTGGTATGTGAAATACCAGAGGCATAGCTTCCAGCATCATAGCAACATGCAAACCACCATGACAAATTGACAGATGGGTGATGGTGTTTCATAAACAAAAGAGATGGGAGAGAAAAGCCACAAGAACCTGTGAATTCTGAAGGAGATGGGAGTGAATTGGAATGGGAACATACACTTAATCTTGGCTCTAGATTCATTTCTGGCCCTTGAAGTTACCCATCTAGGCATGATCGCCCATCTTCCGGTGGAAGTCTCAAATTCAAGGCCCAAGACAAATGATTAGAAAGACTTCTTTACCTTGTAGTATTTTTCATTGAAGCCCTTCAGCCACTTGCTATAGAGATGGATGCGAAGCTCCTGTCAGAAGTAGATTCTGGTTAAATTCTTTTACCAGCTGAATTTGGTAAAAATTCATTTTGGCCTAGTTAGAAAATTTCTTTTGCTGGTCATGGAATATTTTCCCAAAGAAAACGTACAATGATGCGTGTAGTATAAAAACACAGCCACACATAGCTCCTTTTCCCGTCTAACTTGCCCTGTCCTTTCTGGGGTCTCCCAAACTCCTCCTGGCTCTGTTTGGAGACACTGAATGAATCAGTATCAGTGAGTGGCTGTCCCTGGCTTGGATTCCAGTGCACAATTAGGCTCAGAGAGTGGTGTGGCTCACATTTCAGTAGAAGCCAGCATTCTGCAGCTGGTTCAGGAGCTGGAGTACATCTTCTGCTTTGTGGTACATCATGAGGCTGAAACAGTCCCCTTATTAACTGAACATAACAATGGTTATAAAGATGCTGCAGCACCAGGAAATGTTTCATTCTCTTTTAAAAGCGAGCTTCCGGAGGTCTATAGGAGAATCCCAGTATCTTTCCATTCCATTTTTCCACAAACCTTTTGAAGCCCCCTTATACCCAGGGTCACTGTGACTCGGAGAGACTCTGTAACAGCTAACAATTGTGACACAGCATCTCCTATCTAGGACAGGGCCTTCCGATGGGTCTCTTAGCACCTATGTTGTGCATGACCCAAACCAGTAAGAGCCTCTTTAGACTCCCTTCTTGGGATTGCTTCTACTACTCGTTGTCAGCAAGTATAAATACTGTCTAGATTACAGAATCACATCATTGGACTGGTGGTGGTGTGTGCTGTGGAGTTGGTTCTGACTCATAATGACCCTGTATAGGGTTTCCAAGGCTGTAAATCTTTACGGGAGCAGAAAGCCTCATCTTTCTCCTGCGGAACAGCTGGTAGTTTCAAACTGCTGACCCTGAGGTTAGCAGCCTAACTCGTAACCTCTACACTACCAGAGCTACATTTGGACTACATTTGTCTTTTCTAGAATAAGTTTCTTCTTAATCCTTATACCAAAAACTAATTCTTGCCTTATGATTTGGGAAAAAGAGCAGGGTTACTTTGTTTCCAAGTATCTTATGATAACAGCTCATTTTATCATTGAGGTTGCTATGTGTATATGTGAAGATTGTTTAGGATCAAATATTTTGTTATCTATATTGCATCTCAATGTAAAGAAAACAAAAATCCTCACCACTGGACCAATAAACAACATCTATATCAATCGAGAAAAGACTCAAGTTGTCGAAGACTTTATTCTTCTTGGATCAACTATCAACACTCATGGAAGCTGCAGTCAAGAAATCAAAGGACGTATTGATTAGGCGAATCTGCTGCACAAGACCTTTTTAAAGTGTTAAAGAACAAAAAGGTCAGCTTGAGGACTAAGGTGAACCTGATCCAAGCCATGGTATTTTCAATAATCTCATATGCATGCGAAAGCTGGACAGTGAATAAGGAAGACCGTAGAAGAATTGATGCTTTGAGTTATGGTGTTGGAGGAGAATATTGAAAGTGCCATGGGCTTCCAAAAGAACCAACAGATTTGTGTTGGAAGAAGTACAGCCAGAGTGCTCCTTGGAGGCCAAGATGGCCAAACTTCGTCTCTCATACTTTGGACATATTGTCAGGAGGGACCAGTCACTGGAGAAGGATTTCTATCATGTTTGGTAAGGTGGAGGGTCAGAGAAAAAGAGAAAAAGAAATAGCACAAATGGATGTGCTTGGATTGGCCAAGTGGCAGCATCAGTGGGCTCAAGTGTGGCAACAATTGTGAGGTTGGCCCAAGATCGGACAGTGTTTCCTTCTGTTGTGCATAGAGTCACTATGAGTTGGTACTGACTCAATGGCACTTAACAATAACAACAATATATCTACAATGGACTCCTGTTGTGGTGCTTTAGGATCATCACTGGGCTGCGAACCATAAGGTCAGCAGTTCAAACCCACCAGCTGCTCCTTGGACATCCTATACAGTGTTGCTATGAGTCAGAACCGACTACAAAGCACTTAACAACAACAACATTCTTAAGAGGATGGTAGGGAAGAGAGAGAGAGACAGAGAAACATTGCCTTAATTTTCATTTGGAAAAATAAAAACCTTTTGTGTTTTCATAGGTGTTGTTGTTTCTTTTTCTCCTTTAAAGAGATACAAACACCTTTAAGGTAAACTCACTGATAAAATGACACAGCTCTCTTATACAGACAGATTGCATGGTTTTGAGAAAGTACAAATGGCATGATCCACATGGTAGATACGGAAGCAACTTCCCTTAGTATTAGTATGGAATCCTAAACCTGCATCCTCCAAGTACAGAAACCGAGGCCCAGGTGGATAAACCAACTTTCTTTATGTCACCAAGTTAGTCAGTTGTAGAACAGAAACTAGGACTGCCTTGCCATAGATCCAAACAGTGCTTTTCACAGTAAAAAAAAACAAAAAACAAACTCAAATTCACTGTTAGGAAGTTAATTCTAACTCATACTGATTCTACAGGACAGAGTAGATCTGTTCCATAGGGCAAATATTTACAGGCACAGATAGCCTCATCTTTCCTCTGCAGAGTGGTTTGAACAACCAGCCTTGTGGTTAGCAGCCTAACGCTCAGCCCACTGTACCACTTTTTTCCCTACTACATCGTGCAATAATAGCAAATGTCTCTTGACACTGCTGATGTGGTAACAGCATAATTCAAATAGTCTTCATCAGACACTTACTTGTAGCTAACTGTGAGTCATGTCCTGCACACACTTGTTACAAAAAGAATGATTCTTAGACTTTCAAATGTGTTTCTCAGTTACTAGGCTTCTATGGACACGATGGAAGGATCAAGACACTTCTGAAAAGCCAGAAAGAGAGGTCAGATGGCCAGAACACTCAGAGAAATGCTCAACAACACCAGTGCCAGAGATTCTGACTTCTATGGCCTGGTTTAGGGTGCAGGTGTTGATATTTGCCAGGGTTCCTTTGGTGATTTACGTTTGCAGTTAAAGTTGAGACGCACTGGAGAGTAAAGCTATGTTGTTGTTGTTGTTGTTATGTGCCATGGAGTCAGTTCCGGTTCATCATGACCCTGTACAGGGTTTCCGAGGTTATAAATCTTTACAGGAGCAGAAAGCCTCATCTTTCTCACGTGGAACAGCTGGTAGTTTCGAACTGCCGACCTTGAGGTTATCAGCCCGATTCGTAACCACTACGCTACCAGCACTATAGTGTAAGACTTAAAGCTATAATGTAAGACTTAGTTTTGTTTCTGAGTGCTACTGTAACAGTCCTGGTGTGGCGCTGTGGGTTCATGTGCTGGACCGCAAGGTCAGTTTGATCCGCAAGTTCAGCACTTCAAGCTCACCAGCCACTCCTTGGAAATGGACTCCAGGGCACTTAACAACAACTGTAACAGAGGAGTCCTGGTTTGGCACTGCTGGTTAATGCGCTGGACAGCCAGGTTGGTTTGAACCGCAAAATGGATGCTTCAAGCTTACCAGCTGCTCCTCAGAAACCCTATGCAGGTTTGCTATGAGTCAGAATCGATGGCACTTAGCAATAACTGTAATAGAAATAGCACAAATGGATGGCTTTAGCGAACACACAGTTCTGTTCTTATGGTTTAGGAGACTTGAAATCTGAACATCAATACAAGGGCGAAGGCTTTCTCTGTGTGGGCTCTAGGGGAAGGCCTGTTTGTCTTTTCAGCTTCTGGTCCTCAATTCCTTGAATTCATGAACATTTATCTTACTCTCTTTTTCCTTGTTATATCTGCTTTTATTACATCTCAAAAAATGATTGGCTTTCAGGCAAACCCTACATGGCCTAATTAGTATAACAATTCTAAATGAGATTAAATCCAAAGGTATCATTAAAAATTCTCCTACATTGCTGCTGTTG
The DNA here is from genome assembly GCF_000296735.1 of Chrysochloris asiatica. Taxonomy (NCBI): domain Eukaryota; kingdom Metazoa; phylum Chordata; class Mammalia; order Afrosoricida; family Chrysochloridae; genus Chrysochloris; species Chrysochloris asiatica. The sequence goes on from NW_006408820.1 coordinate 1,565,688, forward strand.
AGTCAATGAACTGCCCCATAGGATTTCTCAGACTATAACTCTTTAAGGAAGCATGTTGCCTCAGCTTTCTTCTGTGAAGCAAGCTGGTAGGTTTGAACCACAGACCTTTTGTTCAGCAGGCAAACACTGTAACCACTGTGGAACCTGGGATCTGGATGCTAACACACATTTTGGAAGGAAACAATTCAATTCTAATAGTCCCTAACTGCCATATCCTTTCTCAGTTTCCCTTATGTATTAAAAAAAATTATTCCACTGGGTTGTTGTGAGCATTAAATTATATAAAGCATGTAGTTGTTGTTGTTGTTAAGTGCCGTCAAGTCAGTTCCGACCCATAGCGACCCTGTACAGGGTTTCCAAGGGTGTAAATCTTTACAGGAGTAGAAAGCCTCATCTTTCTCCCGGAAAGCATGTAGTAGCTTCTCAATAAATTTGACTCCTTTTTCTTCTCTATGAAGATCCCTGGTGGCACAGTGGATTAAGACAGCAGTTCAAGCCCACCAACTGATCTGCGGAAGAAAGGTGAGGCTGTCTACTCTCTTAAAGATTTACAGTCTCAGAAACTTTAAGGAATTCTACTCTGTCCTATTGGGTCACTAGAGTTGAAATCAACTTGATGACAGGGAGGCTGGGTTTTTGGTTTCTTCTCTACAATTAGGTGGCAATAAGGAGGAAGAAACCTGAAGTCCTCCAGCAAAGGGGAAAAGGAATGAGGATCAGTATGTCATTGTTAAGTGCCGTAAGTCGGTTCCAACTCATAGTGACCCTGTATAGGGTTTCTGAGGAGTGACTGGTGAGTTTGAGCTGCCAACCTTGCAGTTCAAATGAACTTGAAGTCAAGTGCTTATCTTATCACACTACATCAGGACTCCAGTAAAGGATCAAAATGGGATCTGTCATTGGGAAAAATGCTTGGTGAAAGATCAATTTGTCTGAATTCTTCCTTGCCCTCTGCTTTCCTTTTTACATGAAAAAATACCCATGTAAATCAAAGGCTGGGCATGCTTAATCCCCAGGGTGTGGTATTATCCATTCTATAATTTACATCACCTTGTTCGTGTTGGGCAGCTTTTGTGTATCTTCCAGTGGTACTGGGTTTCTGCTTGTGAGCATTAAGCCATCAGGAGAATCCATTATGGGGACCCAGTGAAGACAAGAGAAGATGGGCTAGGGATAGAGATACAACTCCTCACTCTGTCAAAGGTGCATTTTGTGCTACTTGTGTCTGTATGAGGTGATTCTGTTGAGCTGACCTTATGCAGTGCTCAGATGGGAGTACAGATCATTCAACAAGGCCCTTTGGGGGGAGCCAGATACCATTTCCATTCTCATTACAGCATATGGAAAATTTGAGAACCACAGGGACAGGGCATAGAACCAGAGTAAGTAAATGTAGCCAATGATTGACCATTGATTGTTCTTAGAGCCAGATCCAGGCTTAGTTTCTCTTGTTCCTCCTCCAGCTTGTGCATCAGAATCAAGCTCAAAGCTGTCACCATCAGGGCATTTGATTGTCTACCAGCAACCCTGACCCTAATCATTGTGTGACGTCAAGCCTGCATCCAGCTTCAGGTTGAATGGGTCCTCCCAGCCGTGGGAGCTGCCTCTGTTCCATTGTGAGGCATTTTCAGCCTTTGTTCTTGTGCTTGCCCAGGCCCTTGACCAACTCCCCAATGTGGGGTTTTTTTCCATTACCAACACTGTTTATATCTACAACCAGGGACTGCCCAGGGAGTCAGGCTTCTCTCCCTTCCTCTCACCCTGCATCCCCCGCCCGCCATTTTCCCCTGCATTATGTAGCACATATACCATTCAAGCATGCAGCTATTTTTACTAGAGTGTGAAGGAGTCTCATGGTACAAACTATATTTAGAAGAGGTTAGAGTTCACATTGCACATTCAGTGAAGCACAGGTTTAAATCATTAAACAGACTGACTAGGCAATCCCTGTTTACACTCCACCAACAATGGACTTTTCCAGTCCTAACCATTGTTGGGGGGAGTACAGTGGCTCCAAATGATAAGCATTGGACTGCGAGTTATAAGATTGGCGGTTCGAGCCCGCCAATCCCACCATGGATAAAAGATGATGCTTTCTGCTTCTGCAAAGATTTAAAGTTTAGAAACCCCATATAGAGTTTCTGTGAGTCAGAACTGACTAGACAACACTTAACAACAGCAATCCTTTTAATTCAGCCTCAAGGTTGTTGCTTTCTGCAAGAAAGGGAATCCTTTTCTTTTGGGGTCTCGGGTCTCTCTCTCGAACTCAGATAGAGATTTTATATGACCATCTGAGTTTCTGATTTAGCTGAAATCTTTCTAGAAATGTCCACAATTTTCAGTCTAGATTTTCAACCATTCCAAGTGTTGAAAAAACTAGCCTAGAAATCCTGAAAAATGCAAATGATTCACTCAGAGGATTGAATTGACACTAATTTAGGGTTGCGCTTGGCCAACATAGTGAGAAAGGATTATGCTTGAGAGTGTTAAATTCTGCATAAAAATGAAGAGAAGGGCTCTGAGGTAGCACATCAGCAAGAGAGGAAGGAAAGAGTAGGGTCTGTGAGTGTGTGACTGAGATTTGAAAGGACTCATTCCCCTGTGCCTACACAGAACACTTTGCTTCCAATCCTGTGTAAGAAGTTTCTGTGCTGAAGAGAATCACTTTGCCCATGGGTGATTCAGGGGTCAGCTGACATCCAGTGGCTTGTGGAAGTTGGGATCTAAAGTCTTAGCCCCTTCACCCAACTGAGGGCAACTCTAAAGGAGCTTTCCAGCTTCAGAACTTCCCTAGGAGGTTATCACCTCTATAGATAATACATCACAGTCCAGCTTCCTCCTCTGCTTCTGACAAATACAAATGTCAAGAGCACTTCCTAATACATTTCCAGCATACTGATCTCCATCTCAGAAACCCTGGGTGGTACATATGGTTAGCAAGCTTGGCTGCTAACATAAAAGTTGGAGTTTACCGAGGTGCTTTGGGAAAAAGGCAGAGAGATCTATTTTGAACAAATCAGCCACTGAAAATCCTATAGAACACAATTCTACTCCAAAACACACAGCAACTGGTACTAGTAATTTCTGTCTCATGGTCTGCCTCTAGAAGCACCCAGTATGAGCCAATGACCTCAAGAACTTAGTACCATTTCTTAAACTATGCAACATTCGCACATCTGCTTTCTTTGATACCATTGCCAATAACAGTGTCATTGTTGTTAAGTGCCATCAAGTCAGTTCCTACCGATAGCGACCCTGTAAAGGGTTTCCAAGGAGCAGCTGGTGGATTTGAACTACCGACCTTGTAGTTTGCAGTCCAGTGCTGATCCTACAGTGCCAGTTGTTGTTCTTGTTGTTAAGTGCCGTCGCATTGGCTCTGACCCATAGCGATCCTGTATAGGGTTTCCAAGGAGCATCTGGTGTGCTTGAACCACCGGCCTTGCAATTCAAATGACTTTGCAATCTGATACATTAGCCCACAGCACCACACCAGGACTCCACAGTGCCAGTAAAACTCTTTGACAAAAAGAGGAAGACCCCCAACAAGATGGATTGGCCAAGTGGCAGCATGGATGGACTCAAGTGTGGCAACACTAGTGAGGTTGGTCCAGGATCGGGCAGTGTTTCATTCTGCTGTGCATAAGGTCACTATGAGTCGGTACTCACTCGATGGCACCAAACAACAATAACACATTCTTGCTGTCAAAAGTGCCCCCAACCAACCCAGTAGCATCAGTATCATGGGGGCTATTATAGACCAACTACAACAAAATCTGTATTTTCACAAGATCCTCAGATGATTCATATGCATAGTGATGTTTGATAAGCACTGGACTACATAACTAAGTGAGAAACTATTAAGCAAGAATGTTTACTGATAGTATAGAAATTTCACGACTCTCGTTTTGTCTGCCCTAGAGGGCGATCTGTTTTTAGTTCAAAAATTATTTTTCCTACTAATAGGAAATTTAAAACCCCATCATCTTGTCACAGCACAATCACAAATAAAAGGGCAGAAAACAGAGGCAGATGGTCAGACACAAAATTGTTTGGATGAGGGAAATAAATTGCAATATTAAGTAAACCAAGGGAAAAAACATTACTAGAGAAATAAGTAAGTACCAGCATTTCTCAGAGTACAAGGAAAAGATGAAAACATCCCCTTATACTACAGTGGATGAACTTTGAAATTCAGCAGTTACTTAGAACTTTCCCAAGTGATAACAAGGAATCTAATATAAGAAGGAGGTCTGGTAGCGTAGTGGTTACGAATCAGGCTGTGAACCACAAGGTCAGCAGTTCGAAACTACCAGCTATTCCACAGGAGAAAGATGAGGCTTTCTGCTCCCGCAAAGATTTACAGCCTCAGAAACCCTATACAGGGCCACTGTGAGTTGGAACCCACTCCACGGCACATAACAACAACAACAATATAAGAAAACCCCATACAGAGGTAGGCAGGAGAATGAATTCACAGAGGAAATTTCTCTTTGCCAAACCAGCTAAAGATTTTTACCAGTTTTTTCAATGAGGAGGAACTCGTTTATATCAGAAGGGCAAGCGTTTATTGTAAGTAACATGCTTAAGTGGTAAGGTATAATGAAATGTTCCCAGGGGTCTCATTTCCAAGTGAGGATTCAGTCATTCTCAACAGACTGGACTGAAAACCACAAGATCAGATGTTCAAACCCACCAGCTGCTCCTTCAAAACTCTATACAGGGTCACTATGAGTCAAAGCTAACTTGATGGCATTTAACAAGAACAACAAATCTGCTCAGGATTCCTAGGCAGAGTTTGTCCCCTAGTTCCCTCTTAGAATAAAAGTCCCAGAATCAGAGTAGGCTCAACCAGATAAGTGGCACTCATAAAGAATGATATTATCATGACTTATTCATGATGGATATTCATGAATATTCATAGTTATAGCTTTTTTTTTAATTCAGGGGTAGATGAACTGGTAGAACAGAAATCTTAAGGGAGCGAGTGATTTTTAGCAGCTAGGAAGGCAGGTGTGTAAGGGGATTCTGTTGTTGTTGTTGTTGTTGTTGTTATTGTGTGCAGTTGAGTCCCGACTTATAGTGACCATGTACAGGGTTTCCGAGACTGTAAATCTTTGTAGGAACAGAAAGCTTTCTCTTTCTTCCACATTGTAGCTGGTGGGTTTGAACTGCTGACTTTTCAGTTAGCTACTCCTAGGGGAAGCAGAGAGAGGTTCTAGTTCCCGATAAAATAGAGTAAGTATATTCTACCCTGCTCTCCCACCGAATGCAGCTACAAACCTTGGACAGAATGCATAACTAGTTATTTGAGGACTCTGAACAGTAAAGAGTAGCAAGCAGATGGATTGCGGTAAAGGACCAGAATTTAAAGTACCACTGAGCCAATTTCCCTCAGGCATTCCCCAGCCTGGATCCAAGGCAGTCCCAAACTGGGAAGTGAGCACCAAGTGTGGACAATGCTCTCTCTACTTTTGGGTTGTGGCCCGTGGTAAAGGAGACTTCCAGCATTCAGAGAGAAAGGAGGAAGTCTCTCTTTTTTTGTCTTTCTTTTCTCTATTATCTAACATCCCAGCAATCCTGCATCACTGATGCCATTGACAATATTGACCCCAGGGGACCATTTCTCTATGACTGGAGGAGCTGTGGTCCCAAGGGAATTGGGGAAACCCTTCTTACATCTTCTCTCCCTGTCCTCCCAACACTGGGTCCCAGATGTGGGAACATTCATAGCCATTATGCAGCATTATAGGGTAAATAAAACACTAACATTCAGGCTAGAGGATGGAAAAGGGGAGATGCCATAGGGAATTGGAGAGTATTGTGGATGATTACGAAGAGGGAGAAACTTAAGACAGTGGCCTCACGAATTTGTTTTTAAGCTGTGGGGCATGTGTGGATCTGATCATAAAACACACACCAAAAACTGAGAAATAAAGGATAGCTCAGGTCCCAGACTGACCACCCAGAGGAATACAAATGGGACAGATATGAAAAGACCAACAAAGTCTTTGAAATCCGAACTGACATTGAAACCCCACCCCTTAGAAGGCTGGTGGAATTTTCAGCCTGAGTCTATATAGATTGATTGCCTGATAAAGCAAAAAATCAACATAAACAACTCTGAGTCTCATACACAATGATCAAAATACCCAGCATGCAATGCAAAGTCACTGAGTCTTCTCCTTCTCTATTGTTGCTCTAACAAATGACCATACACTTGTTGTTAGTTGTCTGGGAGTCAATTTTGATTCATGGCAACCTATGTGTGCACAGTAGAGCTACTCCATAAGGTTTTCAGTGGCTGTGATTTTTTAGAAGCAGATTCCCAGGCAATGTGCCTCTGAGTGAGTTCAAACTGCCAGCTAGTAGTCAAGCACTTAGGCATTTGCACTGCCCAGGGACCCTTTACCACAAGCAGAATGGCTTAAAACAGCACCTTTTTAAAAAATCTTAGCGTTCCAGAGGTTGGATACTCTAACACAGGTCTCATTAGGTATTCCTTTCAGCTTCTAGAAGTGAATTCATTTCCTTGTCCTTTCTAACATTGCCCTTCCTTCAACTTCAAAACCATCAACATAGATTCTCTTTGACCGTTCTCCCATAGTTGTGACTCTTTCTGACCATAGCTAAGAAATATTGTTGTTGTTGTTGTCAGGTGCCATTGACTCGGAACCAACTCATAGTGACCCCATGTACAGCAGAACGAAACAATGTCCGCTCCTGGGCCAATCTCACTACCACTGCCATACTTGAGTCCATCAATGATGCCACCTGGCCAATCCATCCCATTGGGGGTCTTCCTCTTTTTCTCCGTCCCTCCATCTTACTAAAGCATGATATCCTTCTCCAGCGACTGTTCCCTCCTGACAATATGTCCAAATAAGAAATATTATCTCCTTTTAATAACCCAATACTGGAAAGGAACTGAAATCATTCCCCCATGAAAATATGAACCAAACAAGACTGTCCTTCATCACAAAATTATCACCATTCAGGAAGCAGAGAAAACCAGAAAGATGATTATCTCTGCTTTATTGACTATGCTGTCAACTATGACAATCCATCTCACTGGGGGTCTTCTTCTTTTTTGCTGGCCCTCCACTTTACAAAGCATGATATCCTTCTCCAGGGACTGGTCCCTCAGGACATGTCCAAAATATGAGAGACAAAGTCTCGCCACCCTGGCTTCTAAGGAGCATTCTGGCTGTACTTCTTCCAGCAAAGATTTGTTTGTTCTGACAGTCCATGATCCTTTTAATATTCTCCTCCAATACCATAACTCAACTGGATCAATTCTACAGTCTTCCTTATTCACTGTCCAACTTTCATATGCATAAGAGGCTATCGAACATATCATGGCTTAGTCCTCAAAATGACATCTTTGCTCTTGAACACTTCAAAGAGGTCTTGTGCAGCAGATTTGCCTAATACATCATTTGATTTCTCTACTGTTGCCTCTGTGAGCATCAACAGTGGCTCAAAACAAATTCAAGTCTTTCACAATTTAAATCTTTTCTACATTTATCAATATGTTATTTGCTAGTCAAATGGGAGGATTTTTGTTTTCTTTACATTAAGGTACACCAAAGGCTGTGGTCTCGATCTTCATCAGTATTTTAAGTCCACTTTGCTTTCAGCATGCAAGCTTGTATCATCTGTATGTCTCAGGCTGTTAATGAAAAAAATCCCTGATGAAAAAACTCTGATTTCATGTTTTTTCTTATTATAATCCAGCTTCTCAGATCATTTTCTCAGCATACAGATTGAACAAGTATTGTGAAAGTATACAACCCTGGCACACACCTGTTCTAATTTTAAATCATTTAGTGTCCCATTCTTCGGTTTGAATGACTGCCTCTTGATTTATGTACAGATTCCTCATGAGCACAGTTAAGTGTTCTGGAATACCCACTCTTCACAACATTACCCATAGCTTGTTATGATGCACAAAGTCAAAAGCCTTTGTGTAGCTGATACAGCACAGGTAAACATCATTCTGGTATTCTGTGCTTTTGGCCAAGAGCCATCTGACGTCAGCAATGCTATCCCTCATTCCACAGTCTCTTCTGAATCTATTTTGAACCTCTGGCAGTTCTCTGTCAATGTACTGCTGTAGCTGTTTCAAAATTATCACTAGCAAAATTTTACTTGCATTTGATATTGATATTATACGATGAATTCTACATTCCATTGGATTACCTCTCTTTGTAATAGATAGAAAGCTCTTCCAATCAGTTGGTCAGATAGCTGCCTTCCAAATTTCTTGGCACAGATTGAGTGAGTGCCTCTACTGCCACATTTATTTGTTGAAAGATTTCAATTTGTATTCCATCAATTCCCGGTGTCTTGTTCTTTACCAATGACTTCACTGCATCTTGGACATCTTCCTCCATTACCAATGACTCTTGATCACATGCTACTTCTTGAAATGGCTGAACATCGACCCTTTCTTTTGGTACGGTGACTTTGTATATTCCTTCAATCTTCTTTTGATAGTTCCTGCATCATTCAACATTTCAGCCACAGAATTCCTCAATATTGCTAGTCAAATCTTAAATTTGTTCTTCAGTTCTCTCAGGTTGATAAATGTTGAACATATTCTTCCCTTTTGGTTTTCCAAATCCAAGTCTTTGAACTTTTCACTATAGTAATTGACTTTGTCTTCTCAAACTGCCCTTTTAGATTTTCTGTTCAACTCTTTTACCTCCTCACTTCATCTATTTGCTTTAGCATCTTTATGCTGGAGAGCAACTCCCAGAGTCTCTTCTGACATCCATGTTGGTCTTTTCCTTCTTTCCTGTCGTCTTGATGATCTTTTGCTTTCTTCCTGTATAATGTCCTTGATGTCATCACACAACTCTTCTGGTCTTTGGTCATTAGTATCTAGTGCATCAGTAATTGGAAAATATGACCTTGGCAATAGAAATGATGCTGGAAAATGCATGATAGAATTTTGCAAGACAAATTAAGGTGGGATTTGTTCATGGTCATATTTTGACTCTCTTGAACTTGTTTTAATTTTCTTCAGCTTCAGCCTAAATTGCATATGAGCAATTAATGGTCTGTTCCACAGTCTGCCCCTGGTTTTGTTTTGGCTGATGAGATAGAGCTTTTCCACCATCTCTTCCCACAGATGCAGTCAATTTGATTTCTGTGTATTACACCTGGTGAGGTTAACTCGAATAGTTATCTTTTATGCTGTTTAAAAAAGGTCTTTACAATTAATATGTCATTGGTCTTGCAAAATCTCTATCATGCATTTTCTAGCATCATTTCTATTGCCAAGGCCATATTTTCCAATTACTGATCCTTCCTTTTTGTTTCCAACTTTGCATTCCACAAATACATCAATACATCTTGATTACATGTTTGATCAATTTCAAGCTGAAGAAGTTTGTAGAAATCTTCCATTTTATCATCACTGACTTTAATGGTTGGTGCATAAATTTGAGTAATAGTGGTATTAGCTGGTCTTCCTTGTAGGCGTGTGGATAGTATCCTATCATAGACATGATTACACTTCAAGATAACGCTTGAAATGTTCTTTTTGATGATGAATGTGACACCATTCCTCTTCACTTTTTCATTCCGGCATAGTAAACCATGTGCTTGTCAGATTCAAAATAGCATGCTCTGATTGGTGACCACTTTCATCACCGACAAGGGGAAATGAGGGAAAAACAGCAATGAAGCTACAAACTAAGCTCTACAACACTCAATAGACTCCTGTGAACCCAGATAGGAGACCTGGATGGCCAGTAGTGTGCCAAGTCCAGGGGACTCTTGGACCCAGAGTCAGCGACATAGCCACAGAGGACTAGAGTGAAGAGTGAAGTGTCCAGTTGATAAGAAGAAAGGGCACATGCATAAGTACACCCACACTTGCAGATTATACCCACTTGAACTGGCTTCAACGGCTGGATTATCAGAGCTCAAACAGAATAAGAAAGAAGAGGGAAAAAAAAGGAATAATCTGACACAATTTGATGACTTTGACATATACCTATGAAAGCAATAGCTCAAAAGAGTGAACAAATCTTCACATGGAGAAGACAGGGATGGGCAACTTGCACATTGGCTACCCAGAATGGGGGTGAGGGACCTACAGAGGCAAGAAGTGACTGGCTTACAAGCTTTCAAGAGGGAAACTAGATTCAGAAGGTATGGAGCAGGGTAGAATCTCCACTGAGTAGTATCCATTCTGCCTAGTCAGGGCTGATAAAAGGAGATGAAGATAGGTCCCTTATGATACAATAGCAAATAATTGTTATCAGGACTGATTGTAAGGGCTGGAAATGTAAAGATGGACATTTTGGGACAAAGGGAGGGTAGTGATTAACCTTACAGTCTAGGAATGGAGGTCCCTGGGACCATCAAAGGAGAAAAACAGAGAACGGAACCCTACCAAGAGAAGCAGTGATGCCAGGGATGGAGGCAGAGACGATGACATGGGGAGATGGAGTGGCTGGGGACTTAGGACCTTGAGAGAGAGAGGTGCGGTGTGTGGATGACAGGTGGGCAGGCTTGCAGGGTATACCCTTTGGTTGATGAATGATACGAGAAAGGGATTGTAACCATGGCAAGGAAACGATATATGAAGGGATCAATGTGAAGTTGATGTCCTCCCATGTAAACTATCACATAATTCACAATAAAGCATTAAAAAAACAAAAATGGCCAATACCTGTGCATATCAGATCACTAATGCCTAGGATATCAATGTTTAGGTGTTCCATTTCATTTTTGACAACATCCAATTTTTCTGGATTCACATACCATACATTGTATGTTCTGATTATTAATCGATGTTTAAAACTGCTTATCGTCATTTTGAGATGTGGCACATTATCAAATGAAAGTCCCAAAATATTTATTCCATTTTCATCATCGTATGTAACTCGTCTTTGGGGTGGCAGCTCTTTCCCAGGCACATTTTGAGAGCCTTCCAACCTGAAGGCTCATCTTCCGGCATAATATCTTACATTATTCTGGTGTTCTTCATCATGTTACAATAGTGAATATTCTGGTGCTATCTGGCAGTAGTCTACTGCTATTCATAAGGTTTTCATGACTAAACATTTGGAAGTATACTGGGTCTCCTTCTTCCTAGTCTGTCTAAGTCTGGAAACTCATCTGAACCCTGTCCACCATGCATGAACTTGCTGGTACTTAAAATACCGGTGGCATCATTTCCAGAATTGCTGCAATATGCAAGCCACCATAGTACAGCAAACTGACAGATGAATCAGTGGAGGATGTTATGCTGAGTAAAACTAATCAATCACTAAGGGACAGGTATTGCATAGAACACTACTGTAAGAAGTCCAGAAAAGGTTTTCATTCTATAATACATTCTGTAAGGTGGGAAGGATAGGAGAATTACTCACTGTGTGGAGTAGGGTGATTGGTAGTCGTGGGTCATCCAGTCAGTCCCGACTCATAGCTAC
>NW_006408820.1:1578276-1587846 GCF_000296735.1 Chrysochloris asiatica
GTACTTCTTCCAACACAGATTGTTTTGTGCTTTTGGCCGTCCATGGTACTTTTAATGATTTCTTCCAATTCTGTAACTCAAATTCATCAATTCTTCTGTGGTCTTTCTTATTCATTGTCCAACTTTCACATGCATATGAGGTTATTGAAAATACCATGGCTTGGGACAGGCACACCTTAATCCTCAAACTGACATCTCTGCTCCTCAACACTTCTTTCTCATAGGCATATGGATTTTATCCTATCACAGACAGCCTTGTACTTCAAGAAAGATCTTGAGATGTTCTTTTTGATGATGAATATGATGCCATTCCTCTTCAGTTTGTAATGTGTAGCATAGCAAATCATGTGATTGTCAGATACTAAATGACCAATACCAGTTCATTTCAGTCCACTGATGTCTAGGGTATCGATATTTATGCATTTCATTTTGACAATTTTCAATTTTCCTAGATTCATACTTTGTACATTTCATGTTCTGATTATTCATTGATGTTTACAGCTGTTTCTCCTCATTTTGAATTGTGTCCCATCAGCAAATGAAGGTTCCAATAGTTTTATTCCATATGCGTCATTACGGTCAACTCTACTTCGAGAAGGCAGCTCTTCTCCAGTTGTACTCTGAGTGCCTTCCAACCTGAGGGGTACATTTTCCAGCACTTATCTGACAATATTCTGGTGCTTTTCATTATGTTTCAATATTGAATAGTCTGGTGCTGTCTGACAGTATTCCACCTCTATTCACAAGATTTCCAATAACTAAATATTTAGAAATAGTCCATCACTCCTTCTTCCTAGTCTGTCTTAGTCTGGAAGCTCATCTGAAACCTGTCCACCATGGGTGACCCTGCTGGTATTTAGAATACCCATAGCATAGCTTCCAGAATCACAGCAACTCTCCTACCACCCTGAGCAACAAACTGACAGACAAGTGGGGCATGGTGTGTAACCTCCTCTGACTTCACAAGGGAAAAAGACATTCAAACAACATCAGCCCGAGGCCAATTCCTGTGAGGTAGAGGCCAGATATGCTTTCACCCTCCACCTTTCTATACCAGTTCTGACAACAACCATCCCTTCCAAGGCACTCTCTACTTCTCTCTGCTGGGTTCAATAATTCATTGCAATGACCTCACAGATCTCAGATGATACTCACAATGATGGGGTTTGTTAGGGAAGTTAACAGATTACAATTCAGAGTCAGAAATGCTCAGGATACATGTGGTTCTTTGGTCAAGACTGCTTCTTTTCAACCATGCCCCTTTCTGGTCCTTGACTTCTCGGTCACATGACTTGGCCTCTGCTGTGCTCTGACAAGTGTTACAGAGGTTCTTTAGAGCTGCTGATAAATGCCCAAAAGTATTCACTTCACCTTAGCCTTGATAAGGAGTCCTGGTGTGGTGCTATGGGTTAATGCATCAGACTGCAAAGCCATTTGAACTACAAGTTCGCCAACTACTCCTCAGAAACCCTGTACAGGGTCGCTTTGGGTCAGAACCAACTCAGCAGCACTTAACAACAACAACAAAACAAAGGCACTTAGCTTTATCTCCATGGGTCAGCAAACCTAGCTCCCCCAGTTAAATGCCTGGAGGTATCCCAGTCCACAAGCAAACCTCCTTCCCAAAGGCACTGAATTTTCTTTCTCACTCCATTGACCAGGAAGCCCACCCATCTGTCTTGTGCTCTGGGTGCTGCTGCCTCAACTGCTCGTTCTTCTCTGCCACTTCTTGGGTGTCATAGCTCTCTGTCATCCTGGATTTAGGAGGTTCAATGCACAAGGATCTTGGTTCTGAAGGACCCTTTCCACTCCTCATTCTTCTTTCTTGATGGCATTGAGATCTTTCATTCCTGCAACTGCTCAGTTTCAACCCAGCAGGATGGCAAAATTCCCATGTCGATTCCATATGCCTGATTTGCATGTTTTCACCCTGCCATTTGGTGGGAGACTGTGGCTAGGAAAGCCATATCAAGCACACAAATACCCCAAATCTGTTTTTATCATTTTGTGTGACTGTGTGTGTCTTCATAATTGACTAGAAAAAATATAAATGTGAATACAGGAAACCAGAGATATCGATGTATAATTAAATCAACTACAAAGCAAAAAGAGGGAATAGTGTAGTTACAGAACTTCCAGATGGTGAGGAAGTCAAGTAAATTTCAAGATAAAACACACTGTTTTAAGCAAGGAAAAAAATATTAGAAAAGAAAATGAGGAAAATGAGAGAGATTTAGTAAACAGTAACACAACAAACATGAAAATGACAAGAAAACACACAAACAAAATGAACTCAGCATACAAATTTATGTGGAACAAAGAATCCAGCAGCATCACACACACACACAGAAACATATAGAAAAATGACAACGATCAATTTATATTCACTGATAATTATACTGAATGTAAATGGACTAACTGTACCAGTCAAAAGACATAAAGAGCAGAATGGTTAAGAAAACAGAATCCTTCAATATGCTGTCTGCAAGAGACATATCAAAAAGATGGAAACAGCCTAAATGCCCATCAACAGAAGACTGGTTAAACAAACTTTAGTACATACACGCAATAGAATACTACAAAATGTTGAAGAATAATGATGAATCCATGAAACACCTCAAAACATGGTTGAACCTGGAGGACACTATATTGAGTGAAACTAGTGATCACAAAAGGACAAACATTGTATGAGACCAATGTTGTAAAAAGTTAAGAAAATACTTTCTTGATAAAAGAAATAATCTATGATGGTTACAGGGCAGCAGAAGTAGGGGAGGGAAAATTACTCATGGGCTAGAAGGTAGATACATGTTAGGGTGATAGGACAGGTAATATACAACAAGAACGAGGTTAGCAGAGGTTAGATGAAGGTAGCAGGAGACACAGGAAGGAATGTAATAGTTACAATGAATAGAGGTAAATGTTATTAACTATTGGTACATGGAGGGGTTTACAACCATGTAAAGAAGCAAAGTATAGGATTTGTTGAATGTAAAACTTACAAACCTTCATTCAATTCACAATAAAAAAGTTAAAAAAAAAAAAAGAGGGGAAATGAGAAACCAAATTAAAAAAGGATAAATAAAAGCAGAAATAGAAAGGATAAAATTCAAGGAAATGGAAAGAAAAGGAGAAGAAAGGATATATAAACAAAACAATGAAAAGATTTTTTTTTTTTTTTAAATTGAAGCTGTTTGCCCCAGAGAGGATACTCTTGGGGGGTCCTGCCCCCCAAAGGTGGGTGCAAGAGGGATGTGACAGCAGGGTTCTTGTCCACAGATGGAGTTCATACAGTCCTGGGTGTCATCTGTTAAGGGCACTCAATCTGGAAGTGGTTCATGGAGATCCTTGATGAAGCTTGTTTCGGTGTTTCTTAGGACCACAGGGCAGCTGGGGACAGAGAAACTGGTTATGAAGGTTTCTGCTAGACTAATGCTGGTCCAGTGGCTCTGCAGGCTCTGTAGGTCTAGAGCCAACTCTGCCTGAATCCAGGCAGCAAAGCACTGTATCCAGTGTCCCTCTCCCCAATACTGGCTCTGAACTATGTGGCTCCAAACTCCAAGAGAGCAAGGTCTACACTGGAGGTAGATGGAGGTGGGGGCTGGCCACACCTCTGGTTCCTAGGGGATTGTGGTAGAAAAGAAACAACTGCATCTTTCCTGTTGTCTGTGTGAACTGGCTCTGCCAGACCACCGTCTGTCACCAAAACTGCTCACAACAGCTCGAGATGGTCGTAATGCATCTGGCCAGCCAGTGTCCAGTCAGTCTCTTTCTCCATCCCTGCTCAGTTTCTCCTTCCAGAAAGCACTCAATCCACTTCACTAATGTTTCTTCTGGAAGTTCAGGGTTCCAGGATTTTCATCTGTGTCTGTTTCATTTGGTCTCTCGTATCTTTGTTGTAGAGGGTCTGTGTAGTTCCGTCAGTCATCTTGCTGGAAGTTCTCCTTAACTGAGTACTTCTGACCCCTGGTTTTTCATGACGATTCAGTCAAGATATTAGTCAGGGCTAAACTCATCAAAGAGGAGCTCTGGTAGCGTAGTAGCGTAGTGGTTACGAATCGGGCTGCGAACCTTAAGGTCAGCGGTTCGAAACTACCAGCTGCTCCGTGGGAGAAAGATGAGGCTTTCTACTCCCGTAAAGATTTACACCCTCGGAAACCCTGTACAGGGTCGCTATGGGTCAGAACTGACTCGACGGCACTTAACAACACAACAACAACAAACTCATCAAAAGGCTTGAGCAGGTTCCAAGCTTACACGTATACTGTTGGAAAAAGCATCAGTTCTTCACTGACTTGTAAGCCCTAGTGATGCACTATGTTTACGTGCTTGCTTGCTAACCAAAAGGTCAGCAGTTCAAACCCACCAGTTGCTCTATAGAAGAAAGACAAGGCAGTCTGCTTTGGTAGGGGAACACACAGAAGACACTATGGTGTGAAAACCAGAAATTAGGGGTCATTGAAGGTCTTTTAAAGACTAGCTATTGTTGTTAAGTGCCGTCAAGTCAGTTCCGACTCACAGCGACGCTGTATAGTTTCTGAGTAGCAGCTGGTGAGTTTGAATCACCGATTTTGTGGTTCAAACCGATCTTGTGGTCCAGTGCTTTATCCCACAATTCCACACCAGGACTTCCCAACTTAATTTTCCTCACTCCCCAATACTGGCTGTTGTTGTTGTTGTATACTGTTGAGTCAACTCTGACACATATATGGCTGAGTAGAACTGCCAGATAGTCTTTCCTAGACTGTAATCTTTATAAGAATAAATCACCTTGTTTTATTCTTCTACAGAGTAGCTGGTGGGTTCAAACCATAAACCTTTCCATTTGCAACTAAGCACTTAACCATTGCCTCATCAGGCCTTCTTTCTAAGTTCATAGAGCTTTTAAGAATTTATAAAATCCCAACTCTATCCTCACAACATCACTGGTCCATTTATGAGTCCTGAAACACTCAATTATTTATTAAAAGAAAATATGGATTAATAGGAAACAGCCTACAGCACCCTTCCTTTTTTTCTGTAAACAAAACAGTTTTGATCTACCTATGTGGAGTCCTGGTGTGACACTGTAGGATAAGCACTGGACCACAAAATCAATTTGAATCTCAAGGTCAATGGTTCGAGCTCATCGCCACACCTCAGAAACCCTATACAGGGTTGCTATGAGTCAGAATCAACTCAATGACACATCACAAAAACATGAGGTGCTGTAGGGTCAGCACTTGACTGCTAATCGTAAGGCTGGAAGTTCAAACCCATCAGTCACTCCTCAGAAACTTTACACAGAATCACTATGAATCAGAACTGACTTGAGAGCACACAACAACAACAATAAAGTGCAATAATTAAGGAAGGTTGGGAGAACTGCAAGTGTAAATAATTGAGGAGAAAAACATGAGGAATAACCAAACACCTCACCAAGAATCCCTTCAACCAAAGGTCATGTAATCTGCTCCTACACAGCAGCTCAATTTCTAGTCCTCACAAGTCTGGACAACCATATCATCATCACAAGTGGAGATTCCCATAAGCCACAGAGACAAGGAAGTGACAATGCTTGCCAGCTTGTAGATCAACCAATAAACGCTACTAGAATTATCTCTTACTAAGAAATACTAGACGGTAACCAATCAAATCTGGAGGTTAAAGGAAATCTTTGCATAAGAACAATATGAGGTATTTCAAGGCAGGGCGCGCCCTCTCAGAATTTAGAAAAGAATGTTGACATGTGGATGTACTCTATTGTAAAGATGGCCAAAGAGTGTGCTGTATTGCAGGGAGCATACACAAATGAGGTATATATATGTGTGTGCGTGTGTGTGCGTGTGTGTGTGTGTGTGTGTGTGTGTGTGTGTGTGTATGGACTCCTGATGTGATGCTGTAGGATAAGCACTGGATTGCAAAACACAAGGTCTGCAGTTGAAGTCCACCAACTGCTCCATGGAAACCCTAAACAGGGTCACTATGAGTCAAAAGCGACTCAATGGCACTTAACAACAACAACATTATATATAATTAAATGACATTAAGCAGTGTAGTTTAGGTTCAGCCAAACATTTGATTAAATCTTTTCATAATATGCTTGTAGATATGATGAAGAAATAAAAGTAAGAGCTGATTCATCATAGGTTGAGCAATCTGAATGCACAATGTTGATTGAATCATTGTTGTCTACTTGGAAGCAGTAACATGCCTCAGGGCTCTGAATTTGGTCTTGCTTCATTCAACATTTTTTATGAACTTCTTGGACAAAGTCAAAGAAAATGTACTTATTATATTTTCAGGTATTATATAGCTAGACAGAAGAGCCAAGAAACTGAATCATGAAATGAGAATTCCCTAAGGTCTTGTGCAGGCCAGAATTCCTGACATGAAAATGAACAGGAAGCAGCAGAAAATCCTGCCCAAGTACAAAATGGAAGACATCTGGCTCAACACCAGTTTATGCATAAAAAGTTTCAAAATTCTACATATGCATAGAATCACTTTGTTTTTCAATAGTCTATGACCAAGGTATCTTGCTAAAATGTAGATTCTGATTCAGTATACCTGGGGTAGAAATGCAAATTCTCTGCAGAGGGTCCAAGCAGAATGGACCCTGCTTCTTTCCTAGGATCCTCCTGCTCAAAAGTATTCAATATCTTCCATTGCTTCAAACCTCTTTGCTGAAAATTCAGTTTCCCACAAATCCACTTCTGCCAACCACTCCAAAATATGTCAGCTCATCATTTCCACAAATCATTCCAGTTGGGTCTTTTTTCTCACGCTTCCCCCATCCATACTTCCTTGTCATTTCTTCTCCACTTGATTTAGTGTACTCTTTCATAAAATCCAAGTTCACTCCTAAAATTATATAAAATAACCTCAGCCCTTGGTGCAATTTCTTGTTCTTAACTCTTAGAGCATTCATTACATTCATGTCATTCAGGTGCTCTTAGGTTTCACCATAATTAAAACAAAACGAAAAAAGACACTGCCACTGAGCTGATTCTGACTCATGATTCTGCCTCATGATGGCCTCACGTGTGTCCGTTGGCATCCAAGTGTTTTAACCACAGTGCCACCAGGTCTCTTGTTTTTGTTGTTAAGTGCCATCGAGTCCATTCCAACCCATAGCAACCCTGATAGGCTTTCTGAGGAGCAACAGGTGAGCTTGAGTCACTAACCATGTCGTTCAAATCAACCTTAAAGTCCAGCGCATTCATCTCCAGCGCCACACCAGGATTCTAATAGTAGTCATAAAAACATTCCTGACTCTGGTCCCCATATACTCAAATAGAATCCATCACCAAATAACTTCTGCTACTCAGTCTATTGAGGTCTTTTACTTGATGAGCTTTATCCTCATCCCTAAACCTCACTTCACTGTAAGAACTCCAACATCTGCACCAAACTTTGTGATCCACACAGAAAACAGAAAGATGCTTCTCCTACTCTAGGTCACCCTTGGTCATCTGGGGGCCAAAGCAGCTTAGCTTTGGCCACATCTCCTCTACCCACACCATGAAGGCAGAGTCTTTGAAAACACAGCTTCTTCATCTTCCATCTAATGTTCATGGATAGATCCGTGTTCCTACTTTATCTCTGCTTCCAGAAATAATACCAGCACCAGGTTCTTGTGAGAGATTTTATTTTAATTTTTATTGTGGAGATATATTTGCATGCATATATGTAGCCGTTTACCATATTAATCATTAGTCACATTCACCATGTTGTGGAACTGTTGCCACCATTATCCATTTCCAAAAGCTTTCCATCACTTTACACAGGAAACCAGTGTTCCTTCATACGTACTCCCCATTTCCTCCAATACCTAGCCCCTGGTAACCACTTCAGACCAATGTCTGAAGACCCCAGTAGACAGTTGACTATTCTAGTTGTTTCATATAAGTGATATCAAACAATGTTTATCCTTTTGTGTCTGACATATTTCACACAGCATGATGTTTTCAAAGTTCATTCATGTCATGTGGCTGCTACTGTTAAGTGTTGTCAAGTTAATTCAACTCCTAATGACCTGTATAGGATTTCCAAAGAACTACTGATGGGTTTGAACCACTGATCTTTGATTGACAGTCCAGTGTTCATCCAACAGCACCACACCAGTCTCCCATTCATGCCATAGCATATATTAAAACTCTATTTATCTTTATAGCTAAATAGAAATAGCCTTGGAGTGCAGTAGTTAAATGCTAACTGAAAGGTGAACCATTTGAACCCACCAGTGACTCCTCAGAAGAAAGATGTGACAGTGTGCTTCCATAAAAATTACAATCTTGGAAACACTATAGACTGTCCTATTAGGTCACTAAGTGTCAGCATGAAGTCCCAGTGTGGTGTGGTAGGATAAGCACTGGACTGCAAGGTCAGTTTGAACCACAAGGTCAGTGGTCCAGACTTCCTAGTCACTCCTCGGAAACTCTACACAGAATCACTATGAGTCAAAACCGACTTGACAGTACTTAACAACAGTGTGTCAGCACTGATTTTATGACAATAGTTTGGTGTTAGTTTTATAACTAAATAATATTACCAGCCACCAGGTTTGGACTGCTTAACTGAGCCAGACATTATGCTATACATGTGGACAAGTTACCTCATTTAATACACACCATCATGGAGTCCTGGTATGGCGTTGTAGGATAAGCACTGGACCGCATGGTCAGTTTGAACTGCAAGGTCGGTGGTTCAAACTCACCAACTGCTCCTAGGAAATCCTCTATAGGCTCTCTATGAGTCAGAACCAACTCAACTGGTTAGTAACAGCAACAATATCACCACAGAGTTGTTGCTGAAAGTAGCTGTTTTAAGTCAGTTTCAACTCATGGCAACCTTATATTTAAAAGAACTAAATGTTGCCTGATCCTGTACCGCCTTCATGGTTGTTGGTATGTTTGAGGTAGCAAACAACCCACTGGTATACTTTAATAACTGCACCACCAGGTTTGAGAAGGTTGTTGTTAGGAGCTGTGGAGTTGGTTCTGACTCATGCATGTTCTGACCTATGTACAACAGAATGAAACATTGCCTAGTCCTGCACCAGCTTCACATTTGTTACATTTAAGTACATTGTTTCAGTCACCGAGGCAACCCATCTTGTTTGAGGGGCTTCCTCTTTTTCACTGACTCTCTTCTTTACTAAACATGAGGTTCTTCTCCAGAGATCAATCCTACCTGATAAGTCCAAAGCATAAGAAAAAAAACTCATTATATTTGCTTTTAAAGAGCATTCTAGATGGGGATAAGACTCTTGTTGCTCAATAATGAATAATTGCTATCAGGACTGACTGTGAGTGTTGCAAATGTAAAGGTAGACATTTTGTAACAAAAGGAGGGGAGTGGTTGGTCTTGCAGTCCAGAAGCAAAGGACCCTGGGACCATCAAGGGAGAAGAGCAGAGTGCGGGACACTACCCAGAGAAGCAGTGACGCCAGAGATGGAGGCAGAGACGATGATGTGGAGAGATGGAGTGGCTGGTAACTCTGGATTCAGTGAGGGAGAGGGGCTGTGTGCCGACAGCCTGGGGGCAGGCTTGAGGGGCGTACGCTTTGGTTGTTTGAATGGTTATATA
>NW_006408820.1:1592608-1597113 GCF_000296735.1 Chrysochloris asiatica
AGCTTGAGGACTAAGGTGCACCTGACCCAAGCCATGGTATTTTCAATAACCTCATATGCATGTAAAAGTTGGACCATAGAAGAATTGATGCTTTTGAGTTATGATGTTGGAGGAGAATACTGAAAGTGCCATGGAATGCCAAAAGAACCACAAGATCTCTGTTGGAAGAAGTGCAGCCAGAGTGCTCCATGGAGGCCAGGATGGCCAAACTTCTTCTGTCATACTTCAGACATGTTGTCAGGAGGGACCTGTCGCTGGAGAAGGATATCATGTATGGTAAGGTGGAGGGTCAGAGGAAAAGAGAAAGACCCCCAGCAATAATGGATTGGCAAAGTGGCAGCATCAATGGGCTCAAGTGTCGCAACAATTGTGAGGTTGGCCCAGGACCGGGCAGTGCTTCGTTCTGTTGCACATTGGGTTGCTATGAGTTGGTACCGACTCGATGGCACCTAACAACAATAACTGATTTTTGAGCATGCACTGTGTTCCTGATGTGGTACTATAAGATAAGCACTGGACTGCTAACCACAAAGTGGGTGGTTCAAACCTACCAGTCACTCCTCAGAAACCCTTCACAGGTCACTGTGAGTCAACACGGACTGATCGACATGTAACAACAAAAGCAACTATGTTCCAGGTACCAGACTAGGTCCTCTGCATACTTTCGCTTATCTTCACATTAGCCCTGCAAGAGAGGTATATCCCCATTTTGACAATCTGAGTATCAGAGAGACTAAACTTGGCTAATATGTTTGTTACGGAGGCCTGGTTGCAGCAGCTCCTCAGGAGACAGATAAGGCTGCCTGCTCTGGTAATGATTTAGCCTTGGAAACCCTCAGGAACATTTGTACTTTGCACACATGGAGTCCCTATAAGTTGGAATTGACTTGAGGGCAATTAATAGCAACAACCATAGGGCATGTTATAAAGTTACTTATCCTTGCATGTGTGTGTCTTTTTAATGCCCCAGTCAGGTTCCCTGAGCCATCCTCCTAGAACTTCTCAATCTCTGTTCTGGGTATGGGCAAGGAAAGAAGGGAGATAAAAGAAGGTGGTGGCTGCCAGCTGCTACTTCAAACAAACTATATCCATTCACAAAGGCACCAGGAGCTGGTTGCCTAGCAACAACTTCTGCCCCCTCCCAGCCTGCTCCTCCCCAGCTTTCCCCACTACTCCACATTATGCAAACCCCTTCCTTGGCCAGCAGTGCCCTTCTGCAACATCCAGCTTCAACGCTGCCTTTGTTCATTTTAACCTGATTCGATGGGAAAATGCTTGTAGCTTGCAACTTGCAGGGTGTTCAGGAAACATCATTTGGATCACAGATGGCCCAGGGACCAGCAAAGCTGACCCTCCTCCCTACAGAGCCCAGGCCTTGGCACTCGCCAAGTATTTAATGCTGCAGGAAAGGGTGAAAGGAGGGTGCATGCCAGCCTCTTTGTCATATCCCTGAAAGTCTAAAAAAAGAGTTTTGTTTTTCACATATGTCAGGTCCTTTAAATAGTTGTTGGAAACAAAAGTTTGCTTGGGGTAGAATTAAAGTAGGATGGCTGGGTGTTTTTTGGTCTTATCTCCCATGCATGAAGTTAGTCTCTTAAATGCAAAATTTATCTCCAGTCCAACCAATCCAAAAATGCCTTGAGGCTATTTTTGTCCTAGAATTTTAAGGGGAGGCAGGACAAGGCAAAAGACACAAGTCTCTGAGTTCTTCTTTCAATTCCAAATACCAAGGAACCACAGTAGTGAAGACATGGAAAAGTCCAGAAGCTCCCGGCTTTATGGTAAGGTGATGCTGAAGTGAGGGCCAAGGCTGCACTATGATTTTGTTGAGTCCATGAGTGGTGCAAACAGTTTACGCTCAACTACTAACCGAAAGATTGGTGATTTGAACCCACCCAGCTGTGCCATAGAAGAAGGATTTGGTAATCTAAAGCAGTAAAAGTTACAGACAAAAACCAAAATCCTATGGCGCTCACTTCTACTGTGTAACACACAGGATCGCCATGAGTTGGAATTGATCCCATGGCAACCAGTTTTTAGGAGTCCCTGGATGGTGATTCAAACCTACTCAGAAATGCCTTGGAAGTAAGACTTGGGTGATGTGTTTCGACCTTATGGCATGCAGGTCTACTTCCTGATATAGCATTGCATGTGTTGGAAAAATGACAGCCAACAACAGCCACACTTCTTTTAATGGGCCTCTTCCTCTATAAAAGAAAAAAGAAAAGAAGGGGAAAACAATGTAGTTGATGACTACACCTGTACAGCAATGACTGGATCCATTGTTATTTTAATATTACATTCTTTTAAAAAAAATTTTTTTTGAATACTTTTGGGACCTCCTAAAAGAATAATGGGTCCGTGGCACTGCTCCTACTGCACTACACCTAATGGAGAAGATGGCCTGCTGAAAGCAAACCCTCACAGAGCAAGTTACTGATTGGTACCAAACCTGTGCTCAGAGTCTTGAGTGTAAGGCATGGTCCCTGCACTCAAGGGACCTCCAGCTTAACGGGAGATAAAAATCCCTGAACCATAGAAGTCAGCTTGGCAGCTACCAAGAAAATCTTCTTTCATCACATTACTCTTAAATAAGTTATAAATTTTAGAACACAAGAGTTTGAGAAAAATGTGGGATACAAAGTGGCACTAACAGACTCAGAGATGGACTCCATGTTGAGAATTAAATTTCAGAGTTGGAGACTTGAGTATCCAACCATCTGCACAGACAGGAACAACTCAGATGAAGAGGCAATTTATTCAATATCAGGCATGTTGAGTCTGAGATGCCTTTGGAGAATAAAAGCCTAAAAGATTTTTATTCTCCAAATAAAACTAGCTCTGTTTTACTTCCCACTAGAGTCTCATCTCCCAGAACAGAGCCTGATACTTCATATGTAATAAAAAGATATTTGTGGAATTAAATGGATACAAAGCAGAGAAATCTAGTGACCAATTGCTTTTGTGTGTCTGATGCTCAGAACAGAGACACAGGCTGTAGCTGTAGACTTGGATCTTGTAAGCAGGCATTGGTGGTGGTCGTGTTATGTGCTGTCATGTTGATTCTGATTGATATCAACCCGGTACGGAGTTTGCCGAGGAGTAGCTCGTGGGTTTGAGCCTCTGACCTTGTGGTTTGCAGTCCAGTGCTTATCCTGAGTGCCACATCAGGAGTCCTGGAGCAGGTGTGCCTCCTTTACATTTACTCTCTTTTCCAAAGCCTGCATATTCAAACACCTGCAATACTCTGCTTGGTCAGGGTCAGAAAGAGACAAGACCTGTGCACAGGGCAAACGGAAATGCAAGCAGCCTTCATCCAATGATACACAGGCAGTTGGTAAATAACTATCCCAGCATTTTTATCCTTCAGTTGGGATGATTCTAAGGCACTATCTATACCCTCTCCCATAATTCCCCAGTGAGGTTGAACCTCTGGGGTCCTTGCCAGGCCTGAAGCTATCCTGACCACACCCCTAACTGGCTCTGGCTGGAGATCATTGGGAAAGGAAAGGCTGGCATTCCTGAGAGACTATCATCAGTGTCTACTGGAATACTTCCTTACCTACAGAGTGTGCTCCAGATCCAGTGCAGCCCATTCCATCTTCAGGGTGGAAGGGTTAATGCAAAATTCTTTCATAATGTGAACTAAAGTAACTTTATCATTTCCACCCATACATTCAATGTTCTCTTTCTCATATTAAAAACTTCATTTTCAGTCTAAAGCATATGGGGACTTCAAAAGTTTCATGGAAAAATGGAATTAACTTTCCATGAACTTTTTGGAGCTTCCTTACCTAGTGTGTGGGTGTGGGTGTGTGTTTTAAGGGCACAATTCATGAGTGATTTTAGCATATTTACAATATTTGTACAACCATCACATTTCCCATCACGCTCAGAATTAACACTGTGCCCATTAACAATCACTCACCATTTCCCCCATAATAATCCTCAACATTAATCCACTTTTTGTCTCTATACATTTGCCTGTAATGGACAGTTCATATAAATGGAAGATTACATGCTTTCACTAAACATAATGTTTACAGCACTTATCTATGTTGTAGCATGTGTCAATACTTTGTTCCTTTTCATAGCCTAACAGTGTTAGTGTTTTGGGATACATCACATTTTATTTATCCATTCATCAGTTAATGGACATTTGGGTTGCTTCCACTTTTTTTACTATTATGAATAAAGCTTGCATAATAATTACTGGTGATTGGAATGTGAGATTTGATAACAAAAAGGAAGGATCCATAATTGGGAAATATGGCCATGGTAATAGAAATGATACTGGAGATAGTATGATTGAATTTTGCAAAACAAGTGACTAATTCATTGCAAATACCTTTTTTCAACAATAAAAGGTGACTATACATTTATTGATGAAGATTAAAGAGCACAGCCTTCGGTATGGATTACATCTCAATTAAAGAAAACAAAAATCCTCACTACTGGACCAATAAACAACATTTTTATCAACGGAGAGAAGATTGAAGTTGTCA
>NW_006408820.1:1597213-1598881 GCF_000296735.1 Chrysochloris asiatica
TTCTCCCATGTAAACTATCACTCAATTCACAATAAAAACTTAAAAAAACAAAACAAAAAACACACAAAAAAGAACATTCTGACAATATTTCTCCCAAGATAAATTTATTCATTCTCCTGGCAGTCCACAGTATATTCAATACACCAAAACCATAATTCAAAAGCACCAGTTCTTCTTCTCTTTCTTATTCATTGTGTTAGCATACATATCGTTGTTGTCACTAAATGCCATTGAGTCTGTTCTGACACATAGCAATCCTGAATATGGTTTCCAAGGAATGCCTGGTGGGTTTGAACCACGCAGTCCAGTGCATATCCTACAGCACCACACTAGGACACGCACATACATATAGTTGTTGTTGTTAGGTACCGTCGAGTCAGTTCTGACTCATAGTGGCCCTGTGTATAACAGAATGAAACACTGTGTGGCCCTGGGCCATCCTCAAAATTGTTGTTACACTTGAGCCCATTGCTGCTGTCATGGTGACAATGATCTCCTTGGGTGTCTTCCTCTATTTCACTGACCTTCCAATTTACCAAGTATGGTCTGCTTTTCCAGGGGCTGGTTCCTCCTAAAAATATGTTCAAAATATGAGAGACAAAGTCTCACCATCCTGGCCTTGAAGGAGCACTCTGGTTGTACTTCTTCCAACACAGAACTGTTTGTTCTTCTGGCAGTCCATGGTATTTTCAGTATCCTTCTCCAACACCATAACTCAAATGCATCAATTCTTCTACGGCCTTCCTTATTCACTGTCCAAATTTCATATACATATTGTTGTCATTGTTAAGTGCCGTCAAGTCAGTTCCGACCCACAGTGACCCTGTATAGGGTTTCCGAGGAGCAACTGGTGAGCTTGAACCACCAACCTTGCAGTTCAAACAGCTTTACAGTCTGGTGCATTAACCCACAGCACCACACCAGGACTCCTAGGTGACTGAAAATGTGTAAGTCAGGTACACCTTAATTTTCAAAGTGACACCTTTGCATTTCAAAAGAGGTATTTTGCAGCAGATTTTCCCAATGCAATACACTCTTTGATGTTCTGATTTCCATGGGCATTGTTTGTGGATCTGAGTAAAATTAAATCCTTGACAACTTCAAGCCTTGAGCTCAATAAATTATACTCATTACACAAACATGGTCTCTCGGGTCCCCAGGGGAAGAGAGAGAGAGAGAGCCTTTCTTGAATGTCTATTATATTAGAAGCAGGCCCCACCCCCAAGGAAGCATCTCTTCAGTTGATTGACTGCTCATAGCTGCTCATCATAAAGCTAAATATACCTGTATTAGGACTAAGCACATCCCAGCTGCTAAACTTCTGGAATTCTTGGCCTAGTTGAGTTGACACAAACCCCTAACAATTACAGTATACATATTGCCTTCCAAAGTACTACAGCCTGTTTTAAATAGAGAAATTTTTAATAAATTACAGGGTAACCTCAAAGAAAAAAAAATACATCTGCACATCAAAATAAAAAAAAAAAAAAAAGAAAACCAGAAAGATTTAGTAAACATTAACACAACAAAAATCCTTACCAGCAAAACCAAAAGCCCTTTAAAAATGAACCTGATGCTTACCAGCAACTGTGTTGCTCACTCATCTGTTCTGTAGATACACTCACCTATTTCACATGTGGTACTAGAATTAGGTAGCATAGTGGTTAC
>NW_006408820.1:1605536-1608133 GCF_000296735.1 Chrysochloris asiatica
CAAGTGGCAGCATCTATGTACTCAAGCGTGGCAACAGTAGTGAGGTTGGCCCAGGATCAAGCAGTGTTTCATTCTGCTGTGTATAATGTCGCTATGAGTTGGTACTGACTTGATGACACCTAACAACAACAACATACACCTGGACCTCATTAGATGGACTACACAGTAAACAAATTGACTACATATGTGGGAAGAGACAATAGAGAAGTTCTGTATCGAAAGTTAAAACAAGGCCAGGGGCAGACTGTGGAATAGACCATCAATTGCTCATATGCAAGTTTAGGCTGAAGCTAAAGAAAATTAAAATAAGTCCAAGAGAGTCAAAGTATGACCATGAACTTATCCCACCTGAATTTACAGGCCATCTAAAAAACTAATTTTATGCATTAGACACTAATTACCAAAGACCAGAAGAGTTGTAGGATGACATCAAGAACATCATCCAGGAAGAAAGCAAACAGCCCTTAAAAAGACAGGAAAAAAAGAAAATACCAAAGTGGATGTCAGAAGAGATTCTGAGACTTGCTCTTGAGCATAGTGAAGCTAAAGGGACTTGAAGAATTCAGTAAATAAAAGAGCTGAACAGAAATTTCAAAGGGCAACCCAAGAAGACAAAATAAAACATTATAATGAAATGTACAAAGATCTACAGTTCAGAAACCAAGAGAGAAGAACCTGCTAAACAATTCTCAAACTGAAAGAAGTAATGAAAAAAATCTCCCCATCACAACATCTTTGACTTAATTTAAGTCAACATATTTGAATTAATCTGCAAAGTCCCTTCTGC
Organism: Chrysochloris asiatica; assembly: GCF_000296735.1. Classification (NCBI taxonomy): domain Eukaryota; kingdom Metazoa; phylum Chordata; class Mammalia; order Afrosoricida; family Chrysochloridae; genus Chrysochloris; species Chrysochloris asiatica. Next base: position 1,606,324 of record NW_006408820.1, read on the forward strand.
CATGTAAGATAACGTATTCACACATTTCAGGGTTAGGGCATGGCTATCTAGGAGGGGATGGGGAGCATTTTTCAATCTACCACACCACTGTAACTTCCTTAGGGTTGTTGTCTGCGTGCTGTAGTATTTGATTCTATTACTGACTTTCAAATATAAACAGTCATAATACTTACTCTTATTCTTCATGTGAGCCATTTCACTATTGTCATGGATTAAATTGTGCCCCGGAAATATGTGTCAACTTGGTTAAGCCATGATTTTCTGGTTTGGCAGTTACACTATGATGTACTGTGGCAGTTATGTAATGATTCCCCATGATGTGACAAGCCAATCAGTTGTAAGAAGACTAAAGGTTGGATGCAAACCCCTTAATCCTGTCACAGTCTTGATCTGATATAAGGGGAATTTCCCTAGGCTGTGAACTGCAATACCCCTTATCTTACAAAAGATAAGAAAACAGAGAAATGAGCAGAGAAAGAGACCTACTGCCACCAAGGAAGAAGAGCAAAGAGCAGAGCACTTCCTTTCGACCCAGGTCCCTGTGCTAGGAACCTTCTAGTCCCAGGGAAAGATGGATATCAAGACACATGGGGATTTCAAAGAAATGCCAAGCCTACAGATGCTGAGCAGAGACAAGGGCCATCCTCCTAAACAGTGAGCCAACAGAGAGAGAAAGTCTTCCCCTGCAGCTTACACCTTGAATTCAGACTTTCCGCCCCTTTAACTGTGAGAGAATACATTTCCATTTGTTAATGCCCTCCCCTGTGGTATTTCTGTTACAGCACCACTAGTTTACAAAGATGCTACCCGTTAATCATTCTTTGAATTATATGGCTTTCAATTCATTAGTCTACTTCTGTATGTACCTAAACCCACTAATCAAAACCCACTGCCATTGAGTCTATTCCAATCATATGGATCCTATGAGACATATTAAAACTGCTCCAAAGGGTTTCTGAGGCTATAAATCTTTATAGAAGAAGATTGCCTCATCTTTCTCCTGCAAAGCAGCTGGTGGGTTTCAACCACTGGCCTTTCAGTTAACAGACCAACGCTTAACCCACTGTGCTATTAGGACTCCTTGTACATACCTAAAGATGTCAGAACAAAAAACATGATAATATCAACCCTGCTAGCATAATGGTTAAGGAGCTCTGGTAGTGTAGTGGTTAAGAATTGGGCTGTGAACTGCAAGGTCAGCAGTTCGAAACTACCAGCTGTTTCGTGGGAGAAAGAAGAGGCGTTCTGCTCCCGTAAAGATTTACAGCCTCGGAAACCCTATACAGGGTCACTATGAGTCGGAACCGACTCCATGGCACACAACAACAAGCATAGTGGTTACACATCGAGCTGCTAATCTCAAGGTCAGCAGTTCAAAATTACCAGCTGCTCCATGGGAGAAAGATGAGGTTTTCTGCTCCTGTAAAGATTTATACCTTCAGGATAGCCTATAAAGGGTTGCTATGTGTTGGACTCAACTCCATGGCACATAATCACCAAAAACAACCCTTAATAAATGCTTGTTCAGTGCCAGGGACAATACTAAAATCTTTATGAGAATTGCTTTTTACAACCAACCTATGAGGTACATGCTATTATTGGTGTTCTCTGAAAATAAGGATATGGAGTCATTGAGAGGTTAGAGATAGTACCAGGTTCCCAATTAACAAGTGAACCAGAAATTAACCTTGAATAGTCTAACTCAGAAGCCTCCTTTCTTAATAATATCTTCAAAATACAAGAACAATTGTATTAAATTCAAGTAATATATGAGTTAATAGTTTAAAAGAAGGGGCAGGGGAATGGAAGA
>NW_006408820.1:1612048-1617767 GCF_000296735.1 Chrysochloris asiatica
TTGTACCTCATGACTGATCTGAATATGTTTTTTTGTTTTTTTTACAGTGAATGCTACACCATTCCTCTTCAATTTATCATTCCCAGCATAGTAAACTATGTGGTCATCAGATTCAAAATGGCCAATACCAGTCCATTTCAGGTCACTAGTGCCTAAGATATCTATGTTTATGCGTCCCATTTCATTTTTGACAATGTCCAATTTTCCTAGATTCATACTTCATACGTTCCATGTTCTGATGATTAATGGAAGCTTTCAGTTGTTTCTCTTCATTTTAAGTTGTGCCCCATCAGCCAATGAAGGTCCCATGGGCTTTACTCCATTCACATCATCATGGTCAACTCTACTTTGAGGAGGTAGTTCTTCCCCAGTCGCATTTTGAGTGCCTCCTAACCTGAGAAGCTCATTTTCTGGCACTGTATCTGACAGTGTTTCTCTGCTATTCATAAGGTTTTCAGTGACTAAATATTCAGAAGTAGTTCATCATGTCATCTTCCTACTCTGTCTTTATCTGGAAGTTCATCTGAAACCAGTCCACCAGAACAAAATGCTGCTGAGTTCTGTGTCGTCCCCATGATCAAATTGTTGTAATCCATACGGCTTTCACTGGCTGATATTCAGAAGTACATTACTAGGCCTTTTTTCCTATTCCATCTTAGTCTGGAAGCTTTGCTGAAATCTATTTAGCGCCCAATCAGCACATAAGCCTGTGTGCTTATGTGAATGGCAGATGAATGATGGTTGCCTATGAAGTGCATGAGCCAGGAATCAGGCCACACCTATCTGCTTTAAAAGTCCCCTTGGGGCTTATCACTGTTAATCTCATCCATAAGGCTAGAGATCCATGGAAGCAGGGACCTGGTTTGTCTTGTCCATTCCAGTGCATCGACCAATGCAGGGTACAAAGTAGACAATAAATGTTATCTGAGTGAATGAAGGGAGCCCAAATGTATCAGAAATGAGGAAATTACTGCTTCTTGCTTTCTTGCATTATGCATGAGCATCAGCAAGTCTTTGTAGTGGGAAGTCAGGTTTGGAGCTGGAAATATGCAATCACGTGCTTTCATGGTACACATCAGTCCAGTGCCACCTGAAGGAGCACCTTGAACTGACCATCCTGAAAGAATGGACACATGTGGACCCTGACCTGACTTAGTTCTTCAGTTCTAATGAGTCCAAACAGTCCTGGGCTTATCTTCCAGATGATTAGTATGGAGTAATTTGAGATCTGGAACATATGACAAAGATCTTGAATGAATGAGTAAGCAACAAGATAGAAAGTTCTTCAAAGTAAGTTTGAGAATATCCTGTCCTCATTCTCTTGAACTTCTTCAGCCTCTGTTCATTGCAGATAGTGTGTGGGTTGGAGGAAGGACTTACAGAAAGCAATAGTAAAATGTTGATAGTTTCCTTTGTTCCCACCTCCCCATTCTACTTTTTGAGAACAAGAATGAAGAGGATAGGAATGGAAAAGGGGTAGACTTCTAATTAAATCACTCTTTTTTAAAAAAAAAAAAAAAAGAAACTTATAACACCAAAACCATGAAGCAAACCAGTAAGGGGTGTTAAAGATAAACTTACCATTCAGAAGTCAATAGAAACATTGATATAGGCAATTCTGGTATGTTCTCTGTGTCCCTTACAAGTGAATTGACCTTTGAAAATAAAATTGCTTATGGTCTTTATTTAACCTCATTTTCTGTACTTCTGAGACAGATTCCAAATATTGTCTTATATTTTACCTTTAAAATCACCAAATGTACTATTATAAATAATGTTAACTAAAAATCTGTATTATTAGCTTTCTCTTATATTTTGCAATTGTTCATGCTGTATATCTCTCACTGGGGAAGCATAGATAAAGAAATAACAGCATTGCTATACAAGAGAATATTGTACAGCCATTATATGTTATTGCTAAGTACCTTCAGGTCGGAACTGACTCATAGCAACCCTGTATAGGATTTCCGAGGCTTTGAATCTTTGTGGGAGCAGAGAGCCTCATCTTTCTCCCATGGAGTGGCTGCTGAGCTTGAACTGCTAACCATGTGGGTTTCAGTCCAGTGCTTACCCTATGCAACCATTACATAGTATGGTTTAAGATATGTAGAAATGTTTACTATATAATCCTATGCTAAAAACAAACAAAGAGGAAACAAGATCACACACAGAGAATTTTATTCATTTGTGTTTTATTATACTCAACATAATGATTATAGACTTAGGAATATGATTATGCATGAGTTTCGGTTTCTTCCTTAAACTATATAACTGTTGTTGTTATTGCTGTTAAGTGCCATTGAGTCAGTTCCGATTCATGGTGACTCTATATAGACATTCTGAGGAATAACTGGTGTGATTCACACCAACTTTGCAGTTCAAACTGACCTTGCAGTCCAGTGCATTAACCTGCAGCCCCATAGCAGGATTTCAGTATATAACTATTTCTCTATAGTTTCCAAATTTTCTTCAATAAATAAATATGTCATTCTAATCATCAGAAAAGTATGCCTACAAATGGCCTGGTATCTTCTTATAGAACTTAATTTATCTTCAGGATATCTTTTTTGTTAATGTATTTATTTTATTGTTGGGTTTTTGAGAATGCCACAGCAAAATATACACCAATTCAACAGTTTCTCCATGTACAATTCAAAGATATTGATTACATTCTTCATGTTGGGCAACCATTTTCTCCTTCTTTTCCAGATTTGTTGTTCCCCATTAACATAAATTCTCTGCCCTTAGGATTCCATATAGATCTGTTCTTAAAAGAGTATAATGATCAAGACAGACTTTTTGAAAAATTAAATTTTTGTTTTGTTTTAAGAAGACTTCAGGGGATGTTTTTGGTTCAAGGTTAAATATGATCTCAGAGCATTCGTTTCAGGGATTCATCCACCATCCATAGCTCCAGAAAATCTAGAGTCCATGAGAATGTTAAATTCTGTTCTGCATTTCCTCCCTTTAGAACAGGATTCTTCTGTAGTGTTTGATCAAAATGTTCAGTATGGTAACCAGACACAATCAGTTCTTCATGAATGCCCTGCCTTCAGTCCTTCAATTCATGACAAAGAACTTGAATCTGAAAGAGAAGACAGCCTTTGGGATTGGCAGAATTTATCCTTGGTCCTCCCAAATTCTGATCCCAGTTATATAAAAACAGTGAGAAATTTACAAATCTCATCTCTTTTTGGAACCTCTTGGTAACTTTCTCTCAGAGATTGCCTTCCTCTAGGCATTGAATGAAATCCCTGGGTGACACAAACAGTGCTTAGTTAAAAGGTTGGCGGTTTGAACCTACTCAAATGTACATTGAAAGGTCTAGCAATATGCTTCCAAAAAGGCCTTGAAAACCCTATAATACAGTACTACTCGGTAATCATGGGGTCACCATGAATGGAATTGTCACTGAGAGGACTTCTGGCAAAAAGGAGGACTATGCTGACACACTACTGGACCCTTTACAACAAAGATTGATGATGTTGTTGTTGTTGTTGTTGTTGTTGTTGTTGTTAGGTGCCATCAAGTTGGTACCGACTCATAGCAACCCTATGCACAGCAGAACAAAACACCAAATGAAACAGATACAGATAAAAACTTTGAACCCTGAACTTCAGAGAAAAGGTTAGAGAAGTGGACTGAATGTTTGCTGGGAGGAGAAGCTAAGCAGGAAGAGCAAGAGAGGGAGACGGACTTATGAACGACCAGCCAGACTCAGCATGGCCATCTTGTAAACAGCTTTGGCCACAGAAAGAGGCCTGGGACAGCAGAGTCACACAAGCAATGGGAAAGGTTCAATTCCTTCTCTTCCTCATGCTCTTCTGGTGACCAGAGGTGTGGTCAGCTCCCACCCTCATAGCTCCTCAGCACAGACCTGCTCTCTGAGAATTTGGAGCCACATGTTGGGAGCCACTCTAGTGTGAGGCAGGGACCACCTACATCACTTTGGTGCACTGCTTTGGTACCTGGATTCAGGTAGGATCCACTCTAGACTTACAGAACCCACAGAGCCTCCAGACCAGCATTTCACCAGTCACCTAGCTGCCCTGTAGCCCTAACAGCTACTGAAACCAGTTCCAACAAGGGCTTACACACACTACTTCCGAAGCTGATAGGAACTCCATACCTTCACCTACTGGGCAAGAGCCAATATCAGCTCCTATACCACCTGATCAACAATAGCCACCAATACCAGCCAAACCCACTCTAAACTGAGGTGCACAAACAGCAAACAAGAATGGTGTACAAACTTCCATTCTCTAACTACACCACAGGAGACAGTAGGTGAGAGCCTAAGAATACATCAACACACAATCATCAATTCAATACAAATATGACAACTCCACAATGTCTCAGAGACAACAGACAAGTTTAGCTAACACAAAGACACAAGAGAGAATGGCTCAAACAAATGACCAAGATGCAGAGATAGAAAGCACTTTTGAGGAAGAAAAGATAATGGAATTAACTGACAAAGAATTCAAAAGAATGATAGTTAGGTACCTTCAAAGGATTGACTGAAAGATCAAGGAAAGCAAGGAGAACACAGAAAAAACTTTGGAAGAATTCAGGAAAACACTGCAAGAGCAAACAGACACTATAAACGCGAATTTAAAACAATACAAAACCTGCAATTAGCAATCCAGAAGATTAATTCTGTTTCATAAGTTTTCAGAAATGGACAATACATTGAAAGAGCAAAGAAGTAGAGTCAAACCAATGGAAGCCTGAATAAGTGAGTATGAAGATACATTTCTCAACAATACTATGCTAGAAGAACTATCAGAAAAAATAATGAAAATACACGAAGAAAGCCTAAGAGTTCTGTGGGACACCATGAAAAGGAACAACGTATGGGTGATTAGAATTTTAGAAGAGGAACAGATGATAAAAAGCACAGAGAAAATTGTCAAAGAGTTGCTAAAAGAAAACTTCTCTAACAGTGCTGTTGTTGATGTTGTTGTTGTTGTTGTGAAATACCATCGAGTTGGTTCCTACTCATAGTGATCCTGTATAGGATTTCCAAGGAGCAACTGGTGGGTCTGAACTGTCAACCATGTGGTTCGCAGTCCAGCGCTGATCCCACAGCACCACGCCAAGAGTCCTCCTAAACATCATGAAAGACGTAAAGAGAACCATACCAGAAGCTGAATGAACACCAAACAGGATAAATCCCAAAAGAAAATCACTAAGACATATCACAGTCAAACTTTAAAAAGTCAAAGACCAGAAAAGAATCCTGAGAGCAGCTCAGGAAAAACAAAAAGTTACCAACAAAGGAGAATGAGTAAGGCTGACTCTGATTTCTCAGCAGAAACCATGCAGTCAAGAAGGCAAAGGGATGGCATATACAAAACTCTGAAAGAAAAAATTGCCAACCAAGAATCATATGCCCAGTAAAGCTGACCATCCGATACATGGCAAAATTAGGACGTTTCCTGACAAACAAAAATTTATAATGATCAGACCAACTTTACAAATAGTACTAAATGGTATTTTTTTGGGCTGATAACCAACAACAGCAAGACAAAACAACCTGACATTATCATACATGACAAAAATACCCAATACTCAATCCAGGTGGTGTTGTTGTTAAGTTCCTTCGAGTCGGTTCCAACCCATACGAGGCTATAAATCTTTATGGGAGCAGAAAGCCTTACCTTTCTCCCGCGGAACAGCTGGTAGTTTCGAACTGCTGGCCTTAAGGTTCGCAGCC